>NC_041389.1:464890163-464898800 GCF_002162155.2 Triticum dicoccoides | reverse complement strand
CGTGGAGAAAAAAATAAAGTTTAGCTCCTATGAGCTCCTACGAGCTCCTACGATGTCCAAACACAACAAAAATGTGCACACATCTTGTGCACCTGAGTATCTTCAGTTCCCCAAAATTTCATATTTTTTTGATTTTTTTTCTATTTTTTCGAATTTACTGTTCAAATGCATACAAAATTTATGATTTCCTTTGCCACGAGCTCCCAGGGTGTCCGAACGGCACACAAACTTGCACGTGCCTTGCGGACATGACTATCTTCGATCCTAGTAAATTTCAGAATTTTTTGATTTTTTTTGCTATTTTTTTCTGGGTGGTCAAAGTCCTTTGACCAGACGGTAACGACGCAAAAGGGCATTTCTATAAGTGATACTAACGGCGGAGGGGCAAAATTGAGCATACCTAAAAATTAGGGGCAAAACTGAGTAGTGGGTTCGAGTTAGGGGCAGAACTGGAATTGGCCCTTTTTCTTTTGTTCCCTCAAGATCATAGCAAGATAGCAAAGCCCTCAACTCAAAACTAATATTTATTATATATATAGATCACAGACTCGATTACATAGATAGGGATCAACACAAAAACTCAAAGCTAAATCAAACTAAAACTTTAAGCTACTAGATCAAGATATAACCAAAAGGATCAAACTAAGAAAAACGGTAAAGATAGAAGTGTGATCGTGATACGATACCGGGGCACCTCCCCCAAGCTTGGCAGTTGCCAAGGGGAGTGCCCTTACCCATGTGTTTATGTCTCTTTCTTCGGAGGCCATGTTGTGATATTCTTGGCGATGATGCCCCTTAGGATACGGTTCTCTTCCTCGAGCTTATTGACTTGCTGCTTAAGATCCATTATTTCCTTACGGAGTTTACCCATGACGGTTAAAGCTCCTTTCACCCATGGATGTTGCATAATTACGGGAGAACAAGTAACAATCTTATTCATATTTTCATAAGAAAGAAATCTAGCATTGGGAGGCCAATAAAAATCAGATTGCAATACCTTATGTGCAGTTCTATCTCCCGCGTGATGTCCCCCATATGCCTTAGAGTGACACTTGCGTAGGATCTTCCTATTCATGCTCAGGTACACAACATCTAATAACACCATCTACTCCTTCTTTATAAAGGTGTGGGTCATCCCAAAAGTAATGTCTTAAATCATAGATAAACCTTTTCTTTTGCTCGTATGTGAAACTAGGTGGTATAAATTTAGCAACAATGTAATTAGCATAATTAGCATACCATGGAGCAGTACAAGAAGCATTTATGACAACCAATTATTCATCAGGAAAGCTATCATCAATAGGTAGTGGGTCATGAAGAACATTCTCTAACCTAGACAAGTTGTCTGCAACGGGGTTCTCGGCTCACTTTGTATCAATAATATGCAAAACAAATTCTTGTAGCAAGAGAACCCATCTAATAAGTCTAGGTTTAGCATTTTATTTTCCATAAGGTATTTAATAGCAGCATGATCAGTGTGAATAGTTACTTTGGAATCAACAATATAAGGTCTAGACTTATCACAAGCGAACACAACTGCTAAAAATTCTTTTTCAGTAGTAGCATAATTTTTCTGGGCACTGTCTAGAGTTTTACTAGCATATTGGATAACATTTAATTTCTTATCAACTCTTTGTCCTAGAATAACACCTACATCATAATCACTAGCATCACACATAATTTCAAAGGGTAAATTCCAATCAGGTGGCTGAACAATAGGTGCGGAAATCAAGGTTTTCTTAAGTATTTCGAATGCTTCTACACAATCATCATCAAAGACGAAAGGAACATCTTTTTGTAAGAGATTAGTCAGAGACCTAGAAATTTTTGAGAAGTCTTTAATGAACCTCCTATAAAAACCGGCACGACCAAGGAAACTTCTTATACCTTTGATGTCCTTAGGACAAGGCATCTTTTCAATAGCATCAACTTTAGCTTTATCAACTTCGATACCTCTTTCAGAAATTTTATGCCCTAAGACAATACCTTCATTAACCATAAAGTGGCACTTCTCCAAGACAAGATTAGTTTTTCACATCTCTGAAAGACTCGATCAAGGTTGCTTAAGCAATCATCAAAAGAAGTTCCATAGAGAGATAAATCATCCTTGAAAACCTCTACAATATTTTGACAAAAGTCAGAGAATATAGCAGTCATACATCTTCAAAAGGTAGCAGGTGCATTACATAAACCAAAAGGCATACGTCTATAAGCAAAGGTACCAAAAGGGCAAGTAAAAGTGGTCTTATCCTGATTCTCTTTTGACACAAGTATTTGAGAGAAACCGGAATAATCATCTGGAAAGCAAAAATGTGTATGTTTGGATAATCTTTCTAGCATTTGATCAATAAAAGGTAGAGGGTAATGATCTTTTCTAGTAGCTTTATTTAATTTGAGGAAATCAATTACCATTCTATAACCTGTAACTATTCTTTGTGGGATCAATTCATCCTTATCATTAGGAACAGCATTAATACCTCCCTTCTTAGGGACACAGTGGACATGACTTACCCACTGAATATCAGCAACAGGATAATTTATACGTGCCTCCAGAAGCTTTATTATTTCATTTCTTACCACTTCCTTCATCTTAGGATTTAACCGTCGTTGGTGATCAACAACTGGTTAGCAACTTTCTCCAGTTTTATTTTGTGCTGGCATAGAGTGGGACTAATGCCCTTAAGATCATCAAGAGTATATCCAATAGCAGCACGGTGCTTCTTTAGAGTTTTCAATAATTTCTCTTCTTCATGCTCTGAAAGGTTAGCACTAATAATAACAGGATATATCTTCTTTTCATCAAGATAAGCATATTTAAGAGTATCAGGTAATTTTTTAAGCTCAAACAAGGGATCACCCTTGGGTGGAGGAGGATCCCCTAGGATTTCAACAGGCAAGTTGTGTTTCAAAATAGGTCCTTGTTTAAAGAATACTTCATCTATTTCCCTTCTTTCATTCATAAACATATCATTTTCATGGTCTAGCAAATATTTTTCTAAAGGATCATTAGGAGGTACGGCAATAGAAGCAAGACCAATAATTTCATCTTTACTAGGAAATTCTTTATCATGGGGTTGTCTATGAAATTTAGAGAAATTAAAATATGAGACATATCCCCTAAGCCAATAGTAACAATATCTTTTTCGCAGTCTATCCTAGCATTAACAGTATTCAAGAAGGGTCTACCAAATATAATGGGACAAAAGTCATCTTGTGGGGAACAAAGAACAAGAAAATCAGTAGGATATTTAATTTTCCCACACAAGACTTCAACATCCCTAATAATCCCAATTGGTGAAATAGTATCTCTATTGGCAAGCTTAATAGTAACATCAATACCTTCTATTTCAGCACGTGCAATATCATGCATAATTTCTTCGTATAAGGAATGAGGTATTGCACTCGCACTAGCACCCATATCACATAAGCCATGATAACAATGATCTCCTATTTTAACAGGAACAACAGGCATGCCAGCAACAGGACTATGTTTATTTTTAGTATCGGGTCTAGCAATTCTAGCAGCTTCATCACAGAAGTAAATAACATGGCCATCAATATTATCGACCAGGATATCTTTAACCATAGCAATACTAGGTTCAACTTTAATTTGCTCAGGGGGTGTTGGTGTTCTAGCATTACTCTTACGAACCACAGTTGAAGCTTTAGCATGATCCTTCATTCTAGCAGGGAAAGGTGGTTTCTCAATATAAGCAGTAGGAATAATAGGATCAACATTATAATTAATAGTCTTTTCTTCAAATTTAATAGGTTCTACTACTTTTATTTCAATGGGAGGATGATATTTAAACCACTTCTCCTTAGGGAGATCAACATGAGTAGCAAATGATTTACAGAAAGAAGATACTATCTTAGAGTCAAGTCCATATTTAGTGCTAAATTCATGAAAAGCATCGGTATCCATAAAAGATTTAACATAATCAAACTTAGGTGTTATACCTAACTCCTTAGCTCCATAGAGTTCCGAGTCTTGAGAGTTGCGTTTAATTGTTTCCAATAAATCCCATCTAAATTCAATAGTCTTCTTCATAAAAGAACCAGTACAAGAAGTATCGAGCATCGATTGATATTACGAGAAAGCCGAGCATAAAATTCTGAATAATAATTTCTCTTGAGAGCTCATGATTGGGGCATGAATATAACATTGATTTAAGCCTCCCCAAGCTTGAGCGATACTTTCTCCTTCACGAGGCCAAAAATTATAAATATAATTCCGATGATGAATCAGATGCATAGGATAAAACTTCTGATGAAATTCCAATGTCAATCGGTTGTAGTTCCAAGTCCCAATATCATCGCATAGCCTATACAATGTCAATGCCTTCTCCTTCAAATACAAAGGGATACCTTCTTCTTGAATTCATCCTTGAGAAAACCTGCAAGCTTAAATAATCCACAAACTTTATCCACATTGATTAGATGCATATCAGGAAGTAATGGTCCATCTCCTGCATAAGGATTAGCTAGTAGTTTCTCTATCATACCCGAAGGATTTTCATAATAAATATTTTCAGTAGGTTCAGTAGGTTGAGGAGAAAGTCTTTGCTCTTTCCGGTCGGGGTGAAGATACCCCGAACAAGCCCCTCAAAGTATGATTCTCCATAGTAGCAAGTGATAGTAAATTTCAGCACACTATATAAATGTTTCCTTATGAAATTCAACTCAACAAAGGCGCTTCACTCCCTCCAACCGCGCCAGAAAAGAGTCTTGATGACCCGCAAGTATAGGGGATCTATCGTAGTCGTTTCGGTAAGTAAGAGTGTCGAACCCAATGATGAGCAGAAGGAAATGACAAGCGGTTTTCAGCAAGGTATTCTCTGCAAGCACTGAAATTATCGATAACAAATAGTTTTGTGATAAGATAATACGTAATGGGTAACAAGAAACAAGTGTAACTAAGGTGCAGCAAGGTGGCCCAATCCTTTTTGTAGCAAAGGACAAGCCTGGACAAACTCTATAAAACAAAGCGCTCCGGAGGACACATGGGAATTATTGTCAAGTTAGTTTTCATCATGCTCATATGATTCGCATTCGTTACTTTGATAATTTGATATGTTGGTGGACTAGTGCTTGGGTGCTGTCCTTACTTGGACAAGCCTCCCACTTATGATTAACCCCACTCGCAAGCATCCGCAACTACGAAAGAAGAATTAAGATAAATCTAATGATAGCACGAAACATATGGATCCAAATCAGCCCCTTAAGAAGCAACGCATAAACTAGGGTTTAATATTCTATCACACTAGCAACCCATCATCTACTTATTACTTCCCATTGCCTTCCCCTAGGCCCAAATCATGGTGAAGTGTCATGTAGTCAAGGAGAGACAACATACATCTCATCAAAATATCGAACAAATACCAAATTCACATGATTACTTATAACAAAACTTCTCTCATGTCCTCAGGAACAAACATAACTACTCACAGAACATATTCATGTTCAAAATCATAGGAGTATTTAATAGCATAAAGGATCTGAACATATGATCTTCCACCGAGTAAACCAACTAGCATCAACTATAATGAGTAATAAACACTACTAGGAACCCACGGGTACCAATCTGAGGTTTTAATATAAAGATCGGATACAAGAGATGAACTAGGGTTTGAGAGGAGATGGTGTTGGTGAAGTATCGAGCATGGAGCGATTATTAAGAGAAAGCCAAGCATAAAATTTTTGAATAATAATTTCTCTTGAGAGCTCATGATTGGGGCATGAATATAAAATTGACTTAAGCCTCCCCCAAGCTTGAGAGATACTTTCTCCTTCGGGAACCCAAAAATTATATATATCATTGCTATCCCGATGAACCAGATGCATAGGATAAAACTTCTGATGAAATTCCAATTTCAATCGGTTGTAATTCCATGATCCAATATCATCACATAGCCTAAACCATGTCAATGACTTTCCCTTCAAAGATAAAGGGAAGACCTTCTTCTTGATAACATCCTCGGGCATACCTGCAAGCTTAAATAGTCCACAAACTTCATCCACATAGATTAGGTGCATATCGGGATGTAATGTTCCATCTCCTGTAAAATGATTAGCTAGGAGTTTCTCTATCATACCCGAAGGAATTTCAAAGTGAACATTTTAAGTAGGTTCAGTAGTTTGAGGAGCAACTCTTTGCTCTTCTAGTCAGGGTGAAGATACCCCGAACAAGCCCCTCAAAGGATTATTTTCCATAGTAACAAGTGACGATAAATTTCAGCACACTATATAAATGTTTCCTTACCAAATTCCACCTACCAAAGGCGCTTCACTCCCCGGCAGCGGCGCCAGAAAAGAGTCTTGATGACCCACAAGTATAGGGGATCTATCGTAGTCCTTTCGATAAGTAAGAGTGTCGAACCCAACGAGGAGCAGAAGGAAATGACAAGCGGTTTTCAGTAAGGTATTCTCTGCAAGCACTGAAATTATCGGTAACATATAGTTTTATGATAAGGTAATTTGTAACGGGTAACAAGTAACCAAAGTAAACAAGGTGCAGCAAGGTGGCCCAATCCTTTTTATAGCAAAGGACAAGCCTGGACAAACTCTTATATAAAGTAAAGCGCTCCCGAGGACACATGGGAATTATCGTCAAGCTAGTTTTCATCGTGCTCATATGATTCATGTTCGTTACTTTGATAATTTGATATGTGGGTGGACCGGTGCTTGGATACTTCCCTTCCTTGTACAAGCATCCCACTTATGATTAACCCCTCTCGCAAGCATCCTCAACTAATAGCATGAAACATATGGATCCAAATCAGCCCCTTACGAAGCAACGCATAAACTAGGGTTTAAGCTTCTGTCACTCTAGCAACCCATCATCTACTGATTAGTTCCCAATGCCTTCCCCTAGGCCAAACAATGGTGAAGTGTCATGTAGTCGACGTTCACATAACACCACTAGAGGAGAGACAACATACATCTCATCAAAATATCGAACGAATACCAAATTCACATGACTACTTATAACAAGACTTCTCCCATGTCCTCAGGAACAAACATAACTACTCACAAATCATATTCATGTTCATAAGCAGAGGGGTATTAATGTGCAGAAAGGATCTGAACATATGATCTTCCACCAAATAAACCAACTAGCATCAACTACAAGTAGTAATCAACACTACTAGCAACCCACAGGTACCAATCTGAGGTTTTGAGACAAAGACCGGCTACAAGATAGGAACTAGGGTTTGAGAGGAGATGGTGCTGATGAAGATGTTGATGGAGATTGACCCCCTCTCGATCAGAGGATATATGGTGATGACGATGGTGACGATTTCCCCCTCCCCGAGGGATGTTTCCCCGGCAGAACAGCTCTGCCGGAGCCCTAGATTGGTTCCGCCAAGGTTTCGCCTTGAGACAGCGGCGCTTCGTCCAGAAAGCTTCCATCTGATTTTTTCCAGGGCAAAAGACACCATATAGCAGAAGATGGGCATCGGAGGCCTGCCAGGTGGCCCACGAGGTAGGGGGCGCGCCCAGGGGGTAGGGCGTGCCCTCCACCCTCGTGGACGGTGGGTGGCCCCCCTCTGGTGCTTTCTTCGCCCAATATTTTTAATATATTCCAAAACTGACTTTTGTGGAGTTTCAGGACTTTTGGAGTTGTGCGGAATAGATCTCTAATATTTGCTCCTTTTCCAGCCTAGAATTCCACCTGCCGGCATTCTCCCTCTTCATGTAAACCTTGTAAAATAAGAGAGAAAAGACATAAGTATTGTGGCATAATGTGTAGTAACAACCCATAATGCAACAAATATTGATATAAAAGCATGATCCAAAATGGATGTATCAACTCCCCCAAGCTTAGACCTTGCTTGTCCTCAAGCGAAAGATGATATCGAAAAGTATGTCCACATGTTTAGAGATAGAGGTGTCGATAAAATAAAATACAGACATGAGCGCATCATGATCATTGTTAGAACAGCAACATATATATTTTCATATGATTTCTTATGCTAAACAATCTATTCACAATTTAAAGTATGAATCAGAAACTTCATTGACAACTAGCAAACTATAATCTCAGATCATTGAAGCAATTTTGCAATTTATCATAACATCGGAAAGAGTCAATATAAGAGCTTTTCAGCAAGTCCACTGTGACGCCCGGGTGATTACGCTACAGTAATCCCGCGTTAATGAGGACACGTCACCTCGGTTACTGCGAATATTGCCGCGTCGGTTCGAAACTTTCAAATTCAAAATTTAAATATTGTCAAACATCAAACATTTCCACACATCAAAACAAAATGTTCGGTTAGTGCCAAATATTACATAGGTAATTATAATAAAGAAAACACAAATTTATAAAATACTTATATGCCATAAGTTGAATTAAAACAGTAAAAGAGAATAAATAAAAGGAAAAGGAACAAAACAGGAAACAAAAAAAAAGAGGGAGGAACAAGAGAGAAGCCCCCCCCCCCACTGGGCTTCAGCCCAGCAGGCCGGCCCAGCCGCCCCACGGCCCAGCCGGGCCTCCCTTATCCATCCACCCACCGCAGGGAGACCCCCACCCCCGAAACCCTATCCCCTCCTCGCCCCATCGCCTCTCCCTCCCTCGATCTGGATCGGGGGGAATCACGCCGCCCAACTCCGCCTCGCCCTCGCCGCACG
>NC_041389.1:464885677-464889581 GCF_002162155.2 Triticum dicoccoides | reverse complement strand
CCTCGTCGCCCGCCGCCCTCGTCGCCGGCGACCCGGGCGCCGCCCCTTCCTCGTCCACCTCCACGAGCCCCGCGTCCCCGTCCCTACGCCCGATGTGAGCCCACCGCCGTGCTCGCCTCCGCCCCTCTCCTCTCCCCCTTCTGCTCCATGCCGTAGGACGCCGCCCCCACCGCGCCGGAGCTCGCTCCGCCGTGGCCTCCTCCTGCCACTACCCTCCTACCGCCGGCCCCAGCCCGCAGTGCCCGCTCGGGCAGTGCCGTTCCGTTCAGGCGCTCGGCGCCCTCCTCTCTGCTCGCCGGCGTTCCTGCCGAACCCCCCCCCCTCGCTGGTTGCCGCTTACCCCGCGTCCGGCGAGTGGATCTGGCCGCCGGCGCTGGTGTGCCCCGTGCTGCCCAGCGCCCTCTCGGGCTCGAGCCCATTCGGGCGCCCGCGGCCACGCCCGCTAGCGCCCCGCCCGGTTGGCCCCCTGTGCCTATGACAGGAGGGCCCTACACCACAGGAATGATTAAAAAAATAAATTAATTAATTAATTAATAATTAATTAATTAAGTAATTACTTAAATTAATTAATTCGGGTTAATTAATTCAATTAACTAATCAAGTTATAGTTAAGTTAACCTAATCCTAATTAACTTAATTAGAGGATGACAGGTGG
The DNA here is from genome assembly GCF_002162155.2 of Triticum dicoccoides. Lineage (NCBI taxonomy): Eukaryota > Viridiplantae > Streptophyta > Magnoliopsida > Poales > Poaceae > Triticum > Triticum dicoccoides. Next base: position 464,888,926 of record NC_041389.1, on the reverse strand, counting down.
GTCCCCCTGGACCCACATGTCAGGTTGACTTGGTCAACAGTCAACGTTGACTGCTGATGTCAGCATGACATCATGCTAATGTCATTAATCTGTTTTTCGAATTAATTTAAATATTTAATTAAATTCCAGAAATTAATAAATACTTTAGAAAATCATATCTTTTAATCCGTAACTCGGATTAAAATAATTTCAACATGAAAGTTGCTCAGAACGACGAGACGAATCCGGATACGCAATCCGTTCGTTCGCCACACACCCCTAACCTATCGAACCTGCAAACTTTCCTCTCCGGTTCAACTGTCTGACAGACGTCCGGAACCGGGAAGACTTTCCCGGATGTTTCCCCCTTCGCCAGTATCGCCTAGCGCTGCGTTCGAACACGTCTAGCTCTGTCTGTTGTCCTGTCATGCACTTGCCTGCTATGTATTTACTGTACTTCCCCCTCTTCTCTCCGATAGACCTCGAGACCGATGCTGATGTCCCTGTGATCGACTACGTCACCGACGACCCCTCTCTCTTGCCAGAGCAACCAGGCAAGCCCCCCCTTTGATCACCAGATATCGCCTACTCTTCTCTATACTGCTTGCATTAGAGTAGTGTAGCATGTTACTGCTTTCTGTTAATCCTATTCTGATGCATAGCCTATCATTGCTGCTACAGTCATTGATACCTTACCCGCAATCCTAAATGCTTAGTATAGGATGCTAGTGTTCCATCAGTGACCCTACACTCTTGTCCGTCTGCCATGCTATACTACTGGGCTGTGATCACTTCGGGAGGTGATCACGGGCATATACTTTATACTTTACACTGTTACATTACTGGTGATACTGTTTGGAGATGGGGGCTGAAGGGGCAGGTGGCTCCATCCAGGTAGTGGTGGGCCTGAGTTCCCGACGGCCCCCGACTGTTACTTTGTGGCGGAGCAACAGGGCAGGTTGAGACCACCTAGGAGACAGGTGGGCCTGGCCCTGTTCGGCGTTCGCGGATACTTAACACGCTTAACGAGATCTTGGTATTTGATCTGAGTCTGGCTACGAGCCTATACGCACTAACCATCTACGTGGGAGTAGTTATGGGTATCCCGACGTCGTGGTATCAGCCGAAGCACTTCAGACGTCAGCGACGGAGCGGCGCGCGCCGAATTGGACTGGAACGCCACTAGGCTAGGTCTGCTTTCGGCCGCGTACGCAACGTGCAGGTGTGCTATGGGCGATGGGCCCAGACCCCTGTGCGCTTAGGTTTAGACCGGCGTGCTGGCCTCTCTGTTGAGCCTAGGTGGGGCTGCGACGTGTTGATCTTCCGAGGCCGGGCATGACCCAGGAAAGTGTGTCCGGCCAAATGGGATCGAGCGTGTTGGGCTATGTGGTGCACCCCTGCAGGGAAGTTTAATCTATTCGAATAGCCGTGATCTTCGGTAACAGGACGACTTGGAGTTGTACCTTGACCTTATGACAACTAGAACCGGATACTTAATAAAACACACCCTTCCAAGTTCCACAGACAACCCGGTGATCGCTTTTCCGCAGGGCGACGAGGAGAGGATCGCCGGGTAGGAATATGCTATGCGATGCTACTGGAGATGCTGCTTGGAGATGCTACTTGGAGATGCTACTTGGAGGACTACAATCTACTCTCTTCTATATGCTGCAAGACGGAGGCTACCAGAAGCGTAGTCTTCGACAGGATTAGCTATCCCCCTCTTATTCTGGCATTCTGCAGTTCAGTCCACCGATATGGCCTCCTTACACATATACCCATGCATATGTAGTGTAGCTCCTTGCTTGCGAGTACTTTGGATGAGTACTCACGGTTGCTTTTCTCCCTCTTTTCCCTTTTCCCTTCTACCTGGTTGTCGCAACCAGATGCTGGAGCCCTGGAGCCAGACGCCACCATCGACGACGACCCCCTACTACACCGGAGGTGCCTACTACTACGTGCAGCCCGCTGACGACGACCAGGAGTAGTTAGGAGGATCCCAGGCAGGAGGCCTGCGCCTCTTTCGATCTGTATCCCAGTTTGTGCTAGCCTTCTTAAGGCAAACTTGTTTAACTTATGTCTGTACTCAGATATTGTTGCTTCCACTGACTCGTCTATGATCGAGCACTTGTATTCGAGCCCTCGAGGCCCCTGGCTTGTATTATGATGCTTGTATGACTTATTTATGTTTTAGAGTTGTGTTGTGATATCTTCCCGTGAGTCCCTGATCTTGATCGTACACATTTGCGTGCATGATTAGTGTACGATTGAATCGGGGGCGTCACAAGTTGGTATCAGAGCCAACTGCCTGTAGGAATCCCCCTTCCAACTCCTTGGCCGAAGTCGAGTCTAGACTTTACAAAACTTTTACTAACATGGCTGTGCGGCCCATGGGCCCACGTCGCCATTGGGTGGTATTAGGATCTTTTACTCCTCGATCTTTACTCTGGGATTCTGAACTCTCTTCTATTCGGGTTAAACGATTTTGCTAATAACAAAACTAACTTTAGGTTCTCGCGAGTACTTTCTCCCGGAGAGCCCCTCACTTCAGATGATCGTCTGCTAATCAGAAGAATTCGGAGATACTCTTTGATATTCTCTCGAGACTTTGTGCCCATCACTTTTGCTATTCCTGGCCACCGATAAATCCGTATGGATAACTGCTTACACTTGCCATTCATACGATCATCCCCCAGTGATCTTGTTATTACAAGATACCCCGAAGTTTTCTCTATTGATCCGAGAATACTTTGTGCCTACTGCCTAGCAGTTCCTTACTACATGAATACCCCCTCAAATAAATACTCGCACTTGTCGAGTATCCGTTCATCCCCTGTTGTTCATGTGTTACACAAAATTCTTCAAAATACTATTCGATCTTCCGAGAATCCTCTGGAGCCTTTGGCTCTTGAAATTCTTGCTTGCTTGCATTATGGTTAATCCCATAAGTCTCGTAGTCATATTGACATTCCTTGTCATTATCATTTTGAGTCTGTTGACTCAATATGTTTGCGAATACCCGCAATCATCATTGATCCTTATAAATTACCTTTCCGGCTGAGCTGCCATTCTTTTAACTGGAATTGGTTCTCGACCAATCCAAGTGTCGTTGATTGTACCCTAAGGCTATTCAACTTATCCATCCCTAATCAGAGCATTGCTTCTGACCCCTTGATTTGGGAATCATAATTCATTTGCATTTGACAATTGAGTTAGTCAGTTGTTTCTATATTTTGATCTCCTTGCATCCTTCTTCCTCTAGATGAGAAC
>NC_041389.1:464884221-464885667 GCF_002162155.2 Triticum dicoccoides | reverse complement strand
CCTGTTCGGCGTTCGCGGATACTTAACACGCTTAACGAGATCTTGGTATTTGATCTGAGTCTGGCTACGAGCCTATACGCACTAACCATCTACGTGGGAGTAGTTATGGGTATCCCGACGTCGTGGTATCAGCCGAAGCACTTCAGACGTCAGCGACGGAGCGGCGCGCGCCGAATTGGACTGGAACGCCACTAGGCTAGGTCTGCTTTCGGCCGCGTACGCAACGTGCAGGTGTGCTATGGGCGATGGGCCCAGACCCCTGTGCGCTTAGGTTTAGACCGGCGTGCTGGCCTCTCTGTTGAGCCTAGGTGGGGCTGCGACGTGTTGATCTTCCGAGGCCGGGCATGACCCAGGAAAGTGTGTCCGGCCAAATGGGATCGAGCGTGTTGGGCTATGTGGTGCACCCCTGCAGGGAAGTTAATCTATTCGAATAGCCATGATCTTCGGTAACAGGACGACTTGGAGTTGTACCTTGACCTTATGACAACTAGAACCGGATACTTAATAAAACACACCCTTCCAAGTTCCACAGACAACCCGGTGATCGCTTTTCCGCAGGGCGACGAGGAGAGGATCGCCGGGTAGGATTATGCTATGCGATGCTACTGGAGATGCTGCTTGGAGATGCTACTTGGAGATGCTACTTGGAGGACTACAATCTACTCTCTTCTATATGATGCAAGACAGAGGCTACCAGAAGCGTAGTCTTCGACAGGATTAGCTATCCCCCTCTTATTCTGGCATTCTGCAGTTCAGTCCACCGATATGGCCTCCTTACACATATACCCATGCATATGTAGTGTAGCTCCTTGCTTGCGAGTACTTTGGATGAGTACTCACGGTTGCTTTTCTCCCTCTTTTCCCCTTTCCCTTCTACCTGGTTGTCGCAACCAGATGCTGGAGTCCAGGAGCCAGACGCCACCATCGACGACGACCCCTACTACACCGGAGGTGCCTACTACTACGTGCTGCCCGCTGATGACGACCAGGAGTGACCTAGGAGGATCCCAGGCAGGAGGCCTGCGCCTCTTTCGATCTGTACCCCAGTTTGTGCTAGCCTTCTTAAGGCAAACTTGTTTAACTTATGTCTGTACTCAGATATTGTTGCTTCCGCTGACTCGTCTATGATCGAGCACTTGTATTCGAGCCCTCGAGGCCCCTGGCTTGTATTATGATGCTTGTATGACTTATTTTATTTGTAGAGTTGTGTTGTGATATCTTCCCGTGAGTCCCTGATCTTGATCGTACACATTTGCGTGCATGATTAGTGTACGATTGAATCGGGGGCGTCACAAGTTGGTATCAGAGCCAACTGCCTGTAGGAATCCCCCTTCCAACTCCTTGGCCGAAGTCGAGTCTAGACTTTACAAAACTTTTACTAACATGGCTGTGCGGCCCATGGGCCCACGTCGCCATTGGGTGGTATTAGGATCTTTTACTCCTCGA
>NC_041389.1:464851193-464878679 GCF_002162155.2 Triticum dicoccoides | reverse complement strand
GCCGTGGCCTCCTCCTGCCACTACCCCCCTACCGCCGGCCCCAGCCCGCAGTGCCCGCTCGGGCAGTGCCGTTCCGTTCAGGCGCTCGGCGCCCTCCTCTCTGCTCGCCGGCGTTCCTCCCGAACCCCCCCCCCTCGCTGGCTGCCGCTTACCCCGCGTCCGGCGAGTGGATCTGGCCGCCGGCGCCGGTGTGCCCCGTGCTGCCAAGCGCCCTCTCGGGCTCGAGCCCATTCGGGCGCCCGCGGCCACGCCCGCTAGCGCCCCGCCCGGTTGGCCCCCTGTGCCTATGACAGGAGGGCCCTACACCACAGGAATGATTAAAAATAAATAAATAAATAAATTAATTAATTAATAATTAATTAATTAAGTAATTACTTAAGTTAATTAATTCGGGTTAATTAATTCAATTAACTAATCAAGTTATAGTTAAGTTAACCTAATCCTAATTAACTTAATTAGAGGTTGACAGGTGGGTCCCCCTGGACCCACATGTCAAGTTGACTTGGTCAACAGTCAACGTTGACTGCTGATGTCAGCATGACATCATGCTGATGTCATTAATCTGTTTTTCGAATTAATTTAAATATTTAATTAAATTCCAGAAATTAATAAATACTTTAGAAAATCATATCTTTTAATCCGTAACTCGGATTAAAATAATTTCAACATGAAAGTTGCTCAGAACGACGAGACGAATCCGGATACGCAGTCCGTTCGTCCGCCACACACCCCTAACCTATCGAACCTGCAAACTTTCCTCTCCGGTTCAACTGTCTGACAGACGTCCGGAACCGGGAAGACTTTCCCGGATGTTTCCCCCTTCGCCAGTATCGCCTAGCGCTGCGTTAGAACACGTCTAGCTCTGTCTGTTGTCCTGTCATGCACTTGCCTGCTATGTATTTACTGTACTTCCCCCTCTTCTCTCCGATAGACCTCGAGACCGATGCTGATGTCCCTGTGATCGACTACGTCACCGACGACCCCTCTCTCTTGCCAGAGCAACCAGGCAAGCCCCCCCTTTGATCACCAGATATCGCCTACTCTTCTCTATACTGCTTGCATTAGAGTAGTGTAGCATGTTACTGCTTTCTGTTAATCCTATTCTGATGCATAGCCTGTCATTGCTGCTACAGTCATTGATACCTTACCCGCAATCCTAAATGCTTAGTATAGGATGCTAGTGTTCCATCAGTGACCCTACACTCTTGTCCGTCTGCCATGCTATACTACTGGGCTGTGATCACTTCGGGAGGTGATCACGGGCATATACTTTATACTTTACACTGTTACATTACTGGTGATACTGTTTGGAGATGGGGGCTGAAGGGGCAGGTGGCTCCATCCAGGTAGTGGTGGGCCTGAGTTCCCGACGGCCCCCGACTGTTACCTTGTGGCGGAGCAACAGGGCAGGTTGAGACCACCTAGGAGACAGGTGGGCCTGGCCCTGTTCGGCGTTCGCGGATACTTAACACGCTTAACGAGATCTTGGTATTTGATCTGAGTCTGGCTACGAGCCTATACGCACTAACCATCTACGTGGGAGTAGTTATGGGTATCCCGACGTCGTGGTATCAGCCGAAGCACTTCAGACGTCAGCGACGGAGCGGCGCGCGCCGAATTGGACTGGAACGCCACTAGGCTAGGTCTGCTTTCGGCCGCGTACGCAACGTGCAGGTGTGCTATGGGCGATGGGCCCAGACCCCTGTGCGCTTAGGTTTAGACCGGCGTGCTGGCCTCTCTGTTGAGCCTAGGTGGGGCTGCGACGTGTTGATCTTCCGAGGCCGGGCATGACCCAGGAAAGTGTGTCCGGCCAAATGGGATCGAGCGTGTTGGGCTATGTGGTGCACCCCTGCAGGGAAGTTAATCTATTCGAATAGCCGTGATCTTCGGTAACAGGACGACTTGGAGTTGTACCTTGACCTTATGACAACTAGAACCGGATACTTAATAAAACACACCCTTCCAAGTTCCACAGACAACCCGGTGATCGCTTTTCCGCAGGGCGACGAGGAGAGGATCGCCGGGTAGGATTATGCTATGCGATGCTACTGGAGATGCTGCTTGGAGATGCTACTTGGAGATGCTACTTGGAGGACTACAATCTACTCTCTTCTATATGCTGCAAGACGGAGGTTACCAGAAGCGTAGTCTTCGACAGGATTAGCTATCCCCCTCTTATTCTGGCATTCTGCAGTTCAGTCCACCGATATGGCCTCCTTACACATATACCCATGCATATGTAGTGTAGCTCCTTGCTTGCGAGTACTTTGGATGAGTACTCACGGTTGCTTTTCTCCCTCTTTTCCCCTTTCCCTTCTACCTGGTTGTCGCAACCAGATGCTGGAGTCCAGGAGCCAGACGCCACCGTCGACGACGACCCCTACTACACCGGAGGTGCCTACTACTACGTGCTACCCGCTGATGACGACCAGGAGTGACCTAGGAGGATCCCAGGCAGGAGGCCTGCGCCTCTTTCGATCTGTACCCCAGTTTGCGCTAGCCTTCTTAAGGCAAACTTGTTTAACTTATGTCTGTACTCAGATATTGTTGCTTCCGCTGACTCGTCTATGATCGAGCACTTGTATTCGAGCCCTCGAGGCCCCTGGCTTGTATTATGATGCTTGTATGACTTATTTTATTTGTAGAGTTGTGTTGTGATATCTTCCCGTGAGTCCCTGATCTTGATCGTACACATTTGCGTGCATGATTAGTGTACGATTGAATCGGGGGCGTCACATCCACACACTCAACTATCAATTAATCTTTCACAATTGCTAACACTCATGTGATACTTATGGGTATGAAGTTTCAATCGGATACAGAGAAAGATAGGGGCTTATAGTTTTGCCTCCCAACCTTTTACCTCAAGGGTAATGTCAACAATAATACTTTATGAAAACCTACATCCAATTGGATATATATATATCAGGATCTTTCCAACACATAGTGCTTGCCAAAGGATAAAGTGTAAAAAGGAAAGGTGAATATCACCATGACTCTTGTATAAGGTAGAAGACAAAAATAAAAGATAGGCCCTTGGCAGAGGGAAGCAGAGGTTGTCATGCGCTTTTATGGTTGGATGCACCAAATCTTAATGCAAAAGAACTTCACTTTATATTGCCCTTGTGATAGGGACCTTCATTATGCAGTCCGTCGCTTTTATATCTTCTATTTCACAAGCTCGTATAAAGCTTATTTTCTTTGCACTAATAAGTCATACATATTTAGAGAGCAATTTTTATTGCTTGCACTAATGACAACTTACTTTAAGGATCTTACTCAATCCATAGGTAGGTACCGTGGACTCTCATGGCAAAACTGGGTTTAGGGATGTTTGGAAGCACAAGTAGTATCTCTACTTGGTGCAAGGGATTTGGCTAGCATGAGGGGGAAAGGCAATCTCAACATTTTGGATGATCCATGACAATATAATTTATTTCGAATATAAGAAAATATAACCCATTACATTGTCTTCCTTGTCCAACATCAACTTTTTAGCATGTCATATTTTAATGAGTGCTCACAATCATAAAAGTTGTCCAAGATAGTATATTTATATGTGAAAACCTCTCTTTCTTTATTACTTCCTATTAATTGCAACGATGACCAAAACTATTTTGTCAACTCTCAACAACTTTTATTCATTATACTCTTTATATGTGAAGTCATTACTCTCCATAAGATCAATATGATCTTTTTATTTCTTTTTATTCTTTATTTTCTTTTGTTCCCTCAAGATCATAGCAAATCCCTCAACTCAAAACTAATCTTTATTATATATATAGTTCACAGACTCGATTACATAGATAGGGATCAATACAAAAACTCAAAGCTAAATCAAACTAAAACTTTAAGCTACTAGATCAAGATATAACCAAAAGGATCAAACTAAGAAAAACGATAAAGATAGAAGTGTGATGGTGGTACGATACCGGGGCACCTCCCCCAAGCTTGACAGTTGCCAAGGGGAGTGCCCATACCCATGTGTTTATGTCTCTTTCTTAGGAGGTGGTGATGTGATATTCTTGGTGATGATGCCCCTTAGGACACGGTTCTCTTCCTCGAGCTTATTTACTTGCTGCTTAAGATCCATTATTTCCTTACGGAGTTTACCCGTGACGGTTAAAGCTCCTTTCACCCATGGATGTTGCATAATTGCGGGAGAACAAGTAACAATCTTATTCATATTTTCATAAGAAAAAAATCTAGCATTGGGAGGGATGACCGAATTTGGAATTGCTGAGCTCTAAAGTTCCTCCATCATGAATCTCGCTTGGAGATGAGAGGTAACTTCTTGATCCTCCTCCATGACATCTATCCTTTTCAATTCGGCCTCCATCTCTTCCTCCGTTGATGGCCCAAAGTGGCCAGCATCGCTATTTGCTCTTGGCCCCGGTGTCGGATGAGATACCATCTGGTGCTTTCTTTGCCCAATATTTTTAATATATTCCAAAACTGACTTTTGTGGAGTTTTAGGACTTCTGGAGTTGTGAAGAATAGGTCTCTAATATTTGCTCCTTTTCCAGTCCAGAATTCCAGCTGTCGGCATTCTCCCTCTTCATGTAAACCTTGTAAAATAAGAGAGAAATGTCATAAGTATTGTGCAATAATGTGTAGTAACAGCCCATAATGCAATAAATATTGATATAAAAGCATGATGCAAAATGGACGTATCACATGTGCAGCCCTCTCCTGCCATGTGTCTCTGCACTATTTTGGGGCCTAACCCAAGGTGCCACGCCGACACGTGTGGCTTAGGCCCAGGGGCTTATGTCGGGGAAAACAGATAGGGGTATATATTTTCCCCTGACTCGTGCACGGACGACACCAGGTCATGCTAGAATGCGGGAGACAAAGATCTTTGAGGGACAAACATGCAGATCAAGAGGACAAAGATCAAGCCACAGAAGTAAGATACCACCAAGTGAAAAGCGTCCCTTGTTGGGCAGATGAGCTCAGCGAGGGCGGAGCCACCCTCAGAAGAGAACACCCAAGATGTCCCGGCAGGGCCTGCCAGGACTTACGGAGGCAGGAAACACCTCACCAACCACTCCATCACGACCCACGTCGTCAATTAGTGCGATGTCAAGCCGCAACGTGATTAAGTGGCAGCCATTCGCCACATGGCAGCCTCTTTCTACAGGAGTACCTATAGACAACACCCGTCCTGCGATGTGTCAAGCAAGCAGGCGTGAAGCTGTCAAAATAGCCCGGCATGGCTTGCCGGGCGAGCAATGATGTGACATTGAGCGGCACATTTAATGCACTCTGTCAGCATGCAGAGTTAGGTATGATAGCACTGTTTGCTATCTTATTAGTGCATAATGACTAATTTGTCATTGTGGTGACCCCTTAATCTATAAAAGGAGGCTCGTGGCAACCGTAGAAGAGGTTAGAGGGTTGGAGACCCACACACTTGTACGCGCATAGCCACTGCCACCCCTGCCGGGCAAGTGTACTGCGCTCCACCACCATTCTTCCACCATCAATCCACCAACGCAGGAGTAGGGTTTTACGCCTCACGATGGCCCAAACCTGGGTAAAATTGATCATGTGATCTCTACCGTGACGCCCCACGCTCTTCTGCTCATTGTGCTACGTCACATCCCCCCTGCCGAACCAGCAAGGGACCCTTTGTCCCATAGGTGGTCGTGGTTTCCCACAACATTCATACGTGTTTGGTGAATTTAGCATGGATTGCAACAAAGAAATGCATTCAATTTAAGAGAAACTACATAGTTGAAGTCTTTGTAATCAAGAGAGTGGGCACATTACTTGTTAAAGTTTTTACCTCAGCAAACCCTCTTTTATCAAAAAATTATCAAGATTTTCACCCTCCAAATTATGGGGACGCCTTCTAGCTAGAGTTGACTCTTCTTCAGTCCCCTTCTCATCAAGTTTAATATTGCTAAACAAGGAGTCAATAGATGAAACACCAATCATTTTACTGTCCTCATCATTACTACGATAGAAATCGGGAGGAATCATTTTTTCTCAAAATTCTCGTTTAGCCCTTAGCATAGCGGTTCTCTTCTTACTCTCATCCATGGAGACATATAGAGCCTTAATTGAATAATTAATATCAATCTTGGGAGGCAAAATTTTGGTCTTAAGATTTTCCACATCATGAATAATTCTATCAATGCTCATAGACATATCATCAATTTTATTCAATTTTTCCTCTATCTTTGAAAACTTTTTCAGCATTAATAATTTTTTTGATATTATTCTAAAGATCAGAGGGCATCCTATCATTATTATTGTTATAAGAATTACCATAGGGATTGCCATAATCGTTAGAGGAATTTCCAAGGAACAGCCTAGGATTAAAATTACCTCTATAAGCATTACCATTAAATTGTTTTGCGTGACAAAATTCATATCTATGGGATCATTATTTTTCTCAATCGGGGTATACAAAGGCACATCATTAAGATCAATTGGAGCATTTTTACTAGCAACCAATTTCATAAGCACATCAACTTTATCACTCAAAGTACTAATTTCTTCAATATAATTCACTTTTTTACTAGTAGGGGCTCTTTCAGTATGACATTGTGAATATTTTTCCATAATATTATCAAGAAATTTAATAGTGTCACCCAATGTAATGTCCATACAAGTACCACCCGCGGTAGAATCTAAAAGATTTGTAGAAACAAAATTTAATCCCGCATAAACTTTTTGTATGATCATCCACAAATTTAAACCATGAGTAGGGCAATTTCTTATCATTAATTTCATCCTTTCCCAAGATTGTGCAACAATTCATGATCAAGTTGCTTGAAATTCATAATTTTATTTCTAAGGGAAATTATTTTCACAGGAGGAAAATACTTGGTAATTAAAAGCATCTATACACCTATCCCAAGAATTGATACTATTTCATGGCAAAGATGAAAACAACTTTTTTTTCATGATCCTGCAATGAGAATGGGAATAATTTTAATTTCACAATATCATTATCTACATCTTTTTATTTTCCATATCACACAATTCCACGGAAGTGTTAAGATGGGGTGCAACATCTTCATTGGGACTACCAGAAAATTGATCTTTCAAGACAAGATTTAGCAAAGTGGCATTAATATCACAAGACTCTGCACTAGCGGCAAGAGGAGCAATCGGAGCACTAATAAAATCATTATTATTAGTATCAGAAAAAATCACACAATTTTGTATTTTATTGAGACATCGTGACTACGCAAACAAGACAATAAGAAAGCAAACAAGAAAAAGGCAAACGGAAAATGTTTTCGTATTTTTGTAAAAAACTTTTTTGAAGTGGGGGAGATGAACACAAGAGGCAAATAGCAAATAAAATAAATGCAAGGCGATGAAAGTTTATGTGTAGGTACTTGATAGATGTTGATGATGTCTCCCCAGCAACGGCGCCAGAAATTATTCCTGGTACTTGTGAATTACGTTGGGATTCCCCCGAAGAGGAGGGGGGTGATGCAGCACATTAGAGATAAGTATTTACCTCAGTTAAGAACAAAGGTTATCAATCCAGTAGGAGAACCAAGCAACACCTCGTCAGAAGCACCTACACACAAACAAACAAATCCTTGCAACCCAACGCGAACAAGGGGTTGACAATCCCTTGACGGTTACGAGGAAGATTAAATTGTATGATATTTGATAGATAGATCATACAAAAATACAAAATAAATAAAGAAAGAAAAAACACAGAAAGGTATTGTTAGGATTTTTATATATGATAAAAGATAGACCCGGGGCCATAGTTTTCACTAGAGGCTTCGCTTGAGAAAATAGCATACGGTGGATAGACAAATTATTGTTGGGAAATTGATAGAAAGGCAAATTATTATGACGATATCCAAGGCAATGATCATGTATATAGGCATCACGTCTGAGACAAGTAGACCGAAATGATTTTGCATCTACTACTATTACTCCACATATCGACCGCTATCCAGCATGCATCTAGAGTATTAAGTTCATAAAGAACGGAGTGCCTTAAGAAAGATGACATGATGTAGACAAGATAAACACATGTATGAATAAACCCCATCTTCTTACCCTTAATAGGAACGGTACATGTGTGTCATGTCCCCTTCTATCAATTGGGTCTAGCACCGCAAGATCGAACCCATTACAAAGCACCTCTTGCCATTGCAAGATAAATCAATCTAGTTGGCCAAACCAAATCAGATCAGAGAAGAAATACAAAGTTATAACAATCAGGCATAAAAGAGTTCAGAGAAAAGTCAAATAATATTCATGGATAGATTTGATCATAAACTCACAATTCATCGGATCCCAACAAACACATCGCAAAAAGGAATTACATCCGATAGAACTCCAAGAACATCAAAGAGAATTTTGTATTGAAGAACATCAAGAGAGAGAAGCCATCTAGCTACTAACTATGGACCTGTAGGTCTGTGGTAAACTACTCATGCATCATCGAAAAGGCATCAAGGTTGATGTAGAGCCCCTCCGTGATTGATTCCCCCTCCGGTGGAGTACCAGAAAAGGTCCCCAGATGGGATCTCTCGAGGACAAAGGCTTGCGGCGGCGGAAAAAGTATTTCCTGGACTCCTCTCTTGGTTTTCTGATTTTACAAAATTTATAGAGGAATAGTTAGGTCAAATGAAGCCACGTGGGCCCCATAAACTACCAGGGCATGCCCTACCCCCCAGGCGTGCCGTGGTGCCTTGTGGGCCACTGCTCCATCCTCTTTTCCCCTCCCGAACCTTCCAGGGTCTCTTATGTCCGGAACAAATGTCCAAAAAATTCATGGCATTTGGACTTTGTTTGGTACTGATATTCTACAAAGCCAAAAACAAGCAAAAAATTGCAACCGGCACTAGGCACTAAGTTAATAGGTTAGTCCCAAAAAATATTATATAGTTGCTTGTAAATGTATATAAAACATCCATGATTGATACTATAATAGCATGGGATAATAAAACATTATTGATACATTGGAGACGTATTACTACTCTATTCTTGTCGTTGGTCGCGCTATGATACGTCTCCAACGTATCTATAATTTTTTATTGTTCCATGCTATTATATTATCTGCTTTGGATGTTTAATGGGATTTAATATGCTCTTTTATATTATTTTTGGGACTAACCTATTAACAGAGGGGCCAGTGCCAGTTTCTACTTTTTGCCTATTTTAGAGTTTTGCAGAAAAGGAATACCAAACGGAGTCCAACGGAATGAAACCTTTGGGATGATCTTTCTTGGACCAAAAGCAAACCAGAAGACTTGGAGATGAAGTCGGAGACGTAACGAGGAGGCCACGAGGCAGGAGGCCGTGCCCAGGGGTAGGCACCCCCCACCCTCGTGGGCCCCTCGTAGCCCCACCGACCTAGTTCTTTCGCCTATATATACTCTTATACCCTAAAAACATCAGACGGAGCCAGGAAACCACTTTTCCACTGCCGCAACCTTCTATACCCATGAGATCCCATCTTGGGGCCTTTTCCGGTGATCTGCCGGAGGGGGATTCGATCATGGAGGGCTTCTACATCAACACCATTACCTCTCTGATGAAGCGTGAGTAGTTTACCATAGACCTTCGGGTCCATAGTTATTAGCTAGATGGCTTCTTCTCCCTCTTTGATTCTCAATACAAAGTTCTCCTCGATGTTCTTGGAGATCTATTCGATGTAATACTCTTTTGCGGTGTTTTTGCATAGATCTTATGAATTGTGGATTTATGATCAAGATTATCTATGAATATTATTTGGTTCTTCCCTGAATTCTTATATGCATGATTTGGTATCTTTGCAAGTCTCTTCGAATTATCGGTTTAGTTTGGCCTACTAGATTTATCTTTCTTGCCATGAGAGAAGTGCTTAGCTTTGAGTTCAATCTTGCGGTGTCCTATCCCAGTGATAGTAGGGGCAGCAAGGCACGTATTGTATTGTTGCCATCAAGGATAACAAGATGGAGTTTTCATCATATTGCTTGAGTTAATTCCTCTACATCATGTCATCTTGCTTAATGCGTTACTCCGTTCTTTATGAACTTAATACTCTAGATGCATTCTGGATAGCGGTCGATGTGTGGATTAATAGTAGTAGATGCAGGCAGGAGTCAGTCTACTTGACACGGACGTGATGCCTATGTTCATGATCATTGCCTTAGATGTCATCATAATTATGGGCTTTTATATCATTTGCCCGACAGTAATTTATTTACCCATCATAATACATGCTATCTCGAGAGAAGACACTAGTGAAACCTATGGCCCCCGGGTCTCCTCCATATTACTGAATCTCATTTACATCTTGCTAGTTTCTGATCTAATATTTTGCAATCTTTACTTTCCAATCTATACATCCAAAATACCAAAAAAATTTACTTTATTATCTCTATCAGATCTCACTTTTGCGAGTGACCATGAAGGGATTGACAACCCCTTTATCGCGTTGGTTGCAAGTTCTTGATCGTTTGTGCAGGTATTCGGTGACTTGTGCATCGTCTCCTATTGGATTGATACCTTGGTTCTCAAAACTGAGGGAAATGCTTATGCTACTTTGCTGCATTACCCTTTCCTCTTCAACGGAAAACCAACGCAAGCTCAAGAGGTAGCAAGAAGGATTTCTGGAGCCGTTGTCGGGGAGATTTACACCAAGTCAAGTCAAGATTTGATCTCCCGTCAACTTGCCAATTTCTAGTGTTGTTGCTTGGGAGATATTCGTCAAGTCAAGCCATACCAAGTACCCATCATAAAATCTTCTCCCTTGCATTACATTATTCGCCATTCGCCTCTCGTTTTCCTCTCCCCCACTTCTAAAACGATTTTCAAAAACCTTTGCCTTTTCTTCGCTCCTCTTCTGTTCGTCTCTTTTCGCTTGCTTATTGTGTGCATGTATGTTGGATTGATTACTTGTCATGATGACTCAAGATAATACTAAATTGTGTGACTTTTCCAATACCAAAAATAATGAATTTATTAGCACCCCGATTGATCCTACTACCAATGCTAAATCTTGTGAAATTAATGCCGCTTTGTTGAATCTTTTTATGAAAGATCAATTCTCTGGCCTTCCTAGTGAAGATGCCGCATCCCTTCTAAACAACATTGTTGATTTGTGTGATATGCAAAATAAGAAAGATGTGGATAATGATATTGTTAAATTGAAGCTATTTCCGTTTTCGCTTAGGGATCGTGCTAAAACTTGGTTCTCATCTTTTCCTAAAAATAGTATTGATTCATGGAATAAGTGCAAAGATGCTTTTATCCCAAAGTATTTTCCTCCCGCTAAGATCATCTCCCTTAGGAACAATATTATGAATTTTAAGCAACTTGATCATGAGCATGTTGCACAAGCTTGGGAGAGGATGAAATTAATGAACGTAATTGCCCTACACATGGTTTGAATTTGTGGATTATTATACAAAAAAATTATGCCGGATTGAGTTTTGCTTCTATAAATATTTTAGATTCGGCTGTGGGAGGCACTTTTATGGAAATCACTTTAGGAGAGGCTACTAAGCTCCTAGATAATATTATGGTTAATTATATCAATGGCACACCGAAAGATCCACTAGTAAAAAAGTTCATGTGATTGAAGAGATTAATGTTTTGAGTGGAAAGTTGGATGAACTTATGAAATTGTTTGCTAATAAAAGTGTTTGCCTTTGTCCACTTTGACTGAGAATAATAATGAATCTATGGATGTGAACTTTTTTGGAAGGAACAATTTTGGTAACAACGCGTATAGAGGCAATTTTGATCCTATGTCATTTCCTAGTAATTCCTCTAATAATTATGGTAATTCCTACAAAAACTCTCATGGAAATTTTAATTAGACGCCCTCTGATTTTGAGAATAGTATTAAAGAATTTATGAGTTTGCAAAAGAATTTTAATGCTTTGATTGAAGAAAAATTGCTTAAGATTGATGAGTTGGCTAGGAACATGGATAGAATTTCTTTTGATGTTGATTCTTTGCAACTTAGATCTATTCCACCCAAGAATGATATCAATGAGTCTCTCAAAGCCATGAGAATTTCCATTGATGAGTGCAAAGAAAGAACCGCTAGAATGCGTTCTAAAAAAGATTGGTTTGTGAAAGCGTGTTCTTCTAGTTTTCATGATAATAATGATGAAGATCTAAAAGTGATTGATGTGACTCCTATTAAATCTTTGTTTTCCAATATGAATCGTGATAAAGATGGGACTGGAGATGAGTCAACTTTAGTTAAAAGGTGTCCCAATGATTTGGAGTTTTTAGATCTAGATGCAAAAATTGATAAAAGTGGGATTGAAGATGTCAAAACTTTAAATAGCAATGAACCCACTATTTTGTATTTCAAGGAATTTAATTATGATAATTGTTCTTTAATAAATTGTATTTCCTTGTTGCAATCCGTGTTAAATTCTCCTCATGCTTATAATCGAAATAAAGCTTTTACTAAACATATCGTTGATGCTTTGATGCAATCTTTTGAAGAAAAGCTTGAACTAGAAGTTTATATCCCTAGAAAACTTTAGGATGAGTGGGAACCTACTATTAAGATTAAGATTAAATATTATGAATGTTATGCTTTGTGTGATTTGGGTGCTAAAATTTTGTGTGATTTGCTAGGTTTCCGTAATTTGATGATTGTTCTTTAAATTTGCATCTTGCGGATTCCACCATTAAGAAATATATGGGAAGGATTAATGATGTTCTTATTGTTGCAAATAGGAATTATGTGCCCATAGATTTCATTGTTCTCGATATAGATTGCAATCGTACATGTCCTATTATTCTTGGTAGACCTTTCCTTATAATAATTGGTGCAATTATTGATATGAAAGAAGGAAACATTAGATTCCAATTTCCGTGAAGGAAGGGCATGGAACACTTTCCTAGGAAGAAAATTAAATTTAATTATGAATCTATTATGAGAGCCACTTATGGATTACATACCAAAGATGGCAATACCTAGATCTATTCTTGTTTTTATGCCTAGCTAGGGGCGTTAAACGATAGCGCTTGTTGGGAGGCAACCCAATTTTATTTTTGTTCTTTACTTTTTTTTTCTCCTGTTTAGTAATAAATAGTTAATCTAGCCTCTGGTTAGATGTGGTTTTCAGTTTTAATTAGTGTTTGTGCCAAGTAGAACCTTTGGGAAGACTTGCGTGAACGTCAATGCGATCTTGTTGTAAAAAACAGAAACTTTGCGCTCACGAGATTAGCTGTCATTTTTTACAGAAGAATGCTTTAAGGTAGATTCTTTTTGCAGAAGATTAATAGAAAAATTCCTCATGTCCACCAATTTATTTTAGAATTGGAGCTACACAAGTATTCCAAAGTTACAGATTTCTACAGACTGTTCTGTTTTTGACAGATTCTGTTTTTCGTGTGTTGTTTGCTTATTTTGTGAATCTATGAGTAGTATCGGGGGGTATGAACCATAGAGAAGTTGGAATACAGTAGGTTTGACACCAATATAAATAAAGAATGATTTCATTACAGTACCATAAAGTGGTGGTTTGTTTTCTTATACAAACGGAGCTCATGAGATTTTCTGTTAAAGTTTTGTGTTGTGAAGTTTTCAAGTTTTGTGTAAGGATTTGATGGACTTTGGAATAAGGAATGGCAATAGACTAAGCTTTGGGATGCCCAAGGCACCTCAAGGTAAAACTAAAGGACAACCAAAAGCCTAAGCTTGGGGATTCCACGGAAGGCATCCCCTCTTTCGTCTTCCTCTATCGGTAACTTTACTTGAGGCTATATTTTTATTCACCACATGATATGTGTTTTGATTGGAGAGTCTTGTATGATTTGAATCTTTGCTTTTTAGTTTACCACAATCATCCTTTCAGTACAAACCTTTTGGGAGAGACACACATGAATCGTGATTTATTAGAGTACTCTATGTGCTTCACTTATATCTTTTGAGCTAGACAATATTGCTCTAGTGTTTCACTTATATCTTTTTAGAGCGCGGCGGTGTTTTTATTTTATATAAATTGTTGATCTCTCATGCTTCACTTATATTATTTTTTAGAGTCTTTTAGAAGAGCATAGTAATTTGATTTGGTTATAAAATTAGTCCTAATATGATGGGCATCCAAGATGGGTATAATAAAAACATTCATATAAAGTGCATTAAATACTATGAGAAGTTTGATTCTTTATGATTGTTTTGAGATATGAGGATGGTGATATTTGAGTCATGCTAGTAGATTAGTTGTGAATTTGAGAGATACTTGTGTTAAAGTTTGTGATTCCCGTAGCATGCACGTGGTGAACCGTTATGTGATGAAGTTGGAGCATGATTTATTTATTTATTGTCTTCCTTATGAGTGGCGGCCGGGGACGAGCGATGGTCTTTTCCTACAAGTCTATCCCCCTAGGAGCATGCGCATAGTACTTCATCAATAACAAATAGATTTTTGCAATAAGTACGTGAGTTCTTTATGACTAATGTTGAGTCCATGGATTATACGCACTCTCACCCTTCCACCATTGCTAGCCTCTCTAGTACCGCGCAACTTTCGCCGGTACCATACACCCACCATATACCATCCTCCAAACAGCCACCATACCTACCTATTATGGCATTTCCATAGCCATTCCGAGATATATTGCCATGCAACTTTCCACCGTTCTGTTTATTAGGAAACACTCCATCATTGTCATATTGCTTTGCATGATCATGTAGTTGACATCGTATTTGTGGCAAAGCCACGTTCATAATTTTTCATACATGTTACTCTTGAATCATTGCACATCCCAGTACACCGCCAGAGGCATTCACATACAGTCATATTTTATTCTAAGTATTGAGTTGTAATTCTTGAGTTGTAAGTAAATAAAAGTGTGATGATATTCATTATTAGAGCATTGTCCCTGTGAGGAAAGGATGATGGAGACTATGATTCCCCCACAACTCAGGATGAGACTCCAGATAAAAAAGAAAAAAAGAGGCCATAAAAAAGAGAAAAGGCCCAAACAAAAAATGGGAGAAAAAGAGAGAAGGGGCAATGCTACTATCCTTTTTCCACACTTGTGCTTCAAAATAGCACCATGATCTTCATGATAGAGAGTCTCCTATGATGTCACTTTCATATACTAGTGGGAATGTTTCATTATAGAACTTGGCTTGTATATTCCAATGATGGGCTTCCTCAAAAGTGCCCTAGGTCTTCGTGAGCAAGCAAGCTGGAAGCACACCCACTTAGTTTCTTTCTGAGCTTTCATACACTTATAACTCTAGTGCATCTGTTGCATGGCAATCCCTACTCACTCACATCAATATCTATTGATGGGCATCTCCATAGCCTGTTGGTACGCCTAGTTGATGTGAGACTATCTTCTCCTTT
Source organism: Triticum dicoccoides (assembly GCF_002162155.2). Lineage (NCBI taxonomy): Eukaryota > Viridiplantae > Streptophyta > Magnoliopsida > Poales > Poaceae > Triticum > Triticum dicoccoides. The sequence continues at coordinate 464,863,374 of NC_041389.1, read as the reverse complement.
TTGTCTTCTCCACAAACACCATTCTATTCCACCTATAGTGCTATGTCCATGGCTCACGCTCATGTATTGCGTGAAGATTGAAAAAGTTAGAGAACATCAAAATTATGAAACAATTGCTTGGCTTGTCATTGGCGTTGTGCATGATTAAATAATTTTTGTGATGAAGATAGAGCATAGCCAGACTATATGATTTTGTAGGGATAGCTTTCTTTGGCCATGTTATTTTGAGAAGACATGATTGCTTTGTTAGTATGCTTGAACTATTATTGTTTTTATGTCAATATTAAACTTTTGTCTTGAATCTTTCGGATCTGAACATTCATGCCACAATAAAGAAAATTACATTGATAAATATGTTAGGTAGCATTCCACATCAAAAAATCTGTTTTTATCATTTACCTACTCGAGGACGAGCAGGAATTAAGCTTGGGGATGCTTGATACGTCTCCAACGTATCTATAAATTTTCATTGTTCCATGCTATTATATTACCTGCTTTGGATGTTTAATGGGCTTTAATATGCTCTTTTATATTATTTTTGGGACTAACCTATTAACCGAGGGCCCAATGCCAGTTTCTATTTTTTTTGCCTATTTTAGAGTTTTGCAAAAAAGGAATACCAAATGGAGTCCAAACGGAATGAAACCTTCGTGATGATCTTTCTTGGACCAAAAGCAAACCAGAAGACTTGGAGGTGAAGTCGGAGACGTAACAAGGAGGCCACGAGGCAGGAGGGCGCGCCCAGGGGGGTAGGCGCACCCCCACCCTCGTGGGCCCCTCGTAGCTCCACCGACCTAGTTCTTTCGCCTACATATACTCTTATACCCTAAAAACATTACACGGAGCCACGAAACCACTTTTCCACCGCCACAACCTTTTGTACCCGTGTGATCCCATCTTGGGGCCTTTTCCAGTGATCTGCCGGAGGGGGATTCGATCATGGAGGGCTTCTACATCAACACCATTACCTCTCCGATGAAGCGTGAGTAGTTTGCCATAGACCTTCGGGTCCATAGTTATTAGCTAGATGGCTTCTTCTCTCTCTTTGATTCTCAATACAAAGTTCTACTCGATGTTCTTGGAGATCTATTCGATGTAATACTCTTTTGCGGTGTGTTGCCGAGATCCGATGAATTGTGGATTTATGATCAAGATTATCTATGAATATTATTTGGTTCTTCCCTGAATTCTTATATGCATGATTTGATATCTTTGCAAGTCTCTTCGAATTATCGGTTTAGTTTGTCCAACTAGATTGATCTTTCATGCCATGAGAGAAGTGCTTAGCTTTGGGTTCAATCTTGTGGTGTCCTTTCCCAGTGACAGTAGGGGTAGCAAGGCACGTATTGTATTGTTGCCATCAAGGATAACAAGATGGAGTTTTCATCATATTGCTTGAGTTAATTCCTCTACATCATGTCATCTTTCTTAATGCGTTACTCCGTTCTTTATGAACTTAATACTCTAGAAACATGCTGGATAGCGGTCGATGTGTGGACTAATAGTAGTAGATGCAGGCAGGAGTCGGCCTACTTGACACGGAGGTGATGCCTATGTTCATGATCATTCCATTAGATGTCATCATATTATGCGCTTTTCTATCACGTGCTCGGCAGTAATTTGTTTACCCACCGTAATACATGCTATCTCGATAGAAGCCACTAGTGATACCTATGGCCCCCAGGTCTCTTTTGCATATTATTGAATCTCCTTTACATCTTGATAGTTTTCGATCTACTATTTTGCAATCTTTACTTTCCGATCTATACATCAAAAATACCAAAAAATATTTACTTTATTATCTCTATCAGATCTCTCTTTTGCGAGTGACTGTGAAGGGATTGACAACCCCTTTATCGCGTTGGTTGCAAGTTCTTGATTGTTCGTGCAGGTATTCGGTGACTTGTGCGTCTTCTCCTACTGGATTGATACCTTGGTTCTCAAAACTAAGGGAAATACTTATGCTACTTTGCTGCATCACCCTTTGCTCTTCAAGGGAAAACCAACGCAAGCTCAAGAGGCAACATGCTACTGCTTTGCTATTGCTCTCATTCGTGTTGCTGCTCTGGGCGCTGCTGCTACACGAGTTGCTGCTCCGGCTGCTCTCTGCTATAGTGCATTCCCTACTCGAGTGACTACTAATTTAGATCACCGCTTCTCTACTACTAGTGATCGAGCGGCATAAACTATAAGTGCAGTGCTCTGGTACTAGTGCAGTCAGTTTGACAGTAAAATTTAGTTTGTTAGTTAAGTTCGGAGTCGACAGTTTTACATCATCTGTTGGAGCGGCCGCCGCACGGTTGATGCATTTTAAATCTAGCACTTTTTGGTGACGTCTTTCACATCAGCTATTGCATATGCTATTAGAAACCCACTTCAAATTAATGTTGTTTGTCTTGTCCTGCTTCCGCCTCACCATCGTACACCTCACTGGAGCTGCTCTAATAATGACAACATATATCACATTGGAGTAGTACCCTTGGTACCATCTTCAGACGCCTAAGAACTCCTTTCCCGCCTCCGACACCAACATTAGCCGCACCATCCTCAGCGACCCATCCAATGATGCTCAGGTCGACATGGCTTCGCCTAAGAGGTCTACACTTGATGCATTGCTTTTTTACTCTACATTCCTATCAATCCCTTAGGGCTCCCTTGTTGGGAAATGTAGTAGAAAACAAAAAAAATCAAGCTTGCGATCACCCAAGATCAATATGAAGATGCATAACTGGTTGGGATCATTATAGATCATCACAGTTGTAGCGAAATAAGACCCCTCATACTTGGATTCCCTCGAATCATTGATGAATGACCCCTTGTACCGCCCATGAACTGAAGACCGAATGCACGGCCTCTCTACTTGGTTGCAAGCGTGCAGCCTTCACGATGCAGTAGCGCGTCGCCATCTAAAGCTAATCGACGTCGGAGAATTAGAGAGAGGAGATTAGAACCACACATGGCTTCTAATTATGAGTACAAGAGGATTAGTCTAGCTCTAATTAGTCAATTAGGACCAACTAGAACTAGAACTAGAAGAACTAGAGGAGGATCCAAAACTTGTATATACAATAGAGCAAAAACCCATGTATATATAGGTTGGAGGACGAGGAGGAGAGGGCAGCCGCCGAGGGGGAAAGTTTCCCCTTGGAGTGCCGGCCATCGGGGATGAGTCCAATTTTCCCCCCGTATGGCAAGGGGCGCCACTTCCTTATGGGCCTTCGTGGCCCATAACTCCTTCCACCTCTTGGCCTTTTAAGGCCCGTTGATATTTAAATTAAGGGACAATTGCATTTTTGCTCCTAGTTGGAACCTACCCACGGGGTTTGCCCTTACTTTTCGAATCTTCTCAGTTTTGTCCTTGGATTTACCTCCGAGGTTGACAGCCCACAAGTATATGGGATCGCAACAATTTTAGAGGGTAGAGTATTCAACCCAAATTTATAGATTCGACACAAGGGGAGCCAAAGAATATTTGCAAGTATTAGCAGCTGGGTTGTCAATTCAACCACACCTGGAGATTAATTACCTGCAGCAAAGTGATCAGTAGCAAAGTAGTATGGTAGTTTTGATAGTAATGATAGCAGCAACGGGTAACGGTAACAGTGATAGTAACAGTTTTGTAGTAGTAACTTAGCAAGAACAATATGTAGGAAAATCGTAGGCAATGGATCGGTGATTCGTTGAATGATATTCTTCATGATAGTCATAACCTAGGGTGATACGGCACTAGCTAGCTCCAGTTCATGAATATAATGTAGGCATGTATTCTATAAATAGTCATACGTTCTTATGAAAAGAACTTGCATGACATCTTTTGTCCTACCCTCCCGTGGTAGTGGGGTCCTGTTGGAAACTAAGGGATATTAATGCCTCCTTTTAATAGAGTACCGGAACAAAGCATTAGCACAAGGTGAATACATGAACTCCTCAAACGACGGTCATCATCGGGAGTAGTCCCGACTATTGTCACTCTGGCGTTGCCGGATCGTAACACGTATTAGGTGACTATAACTTGCAAGATCGGATCTAGAACATAGATATAATGGTGATAACATAAACGGTTCAAATCTGAAATCATGGCACCTGGGCCTAAAGTGACAAGCATTAAGCTTGGCAAAGTCATAGCAACATCAATCTCAGAACATAATGGATACTAGGGATCAAGCCCTAACAAAACTAACTCGATTACATGACGAATCTCATTCAACTGCTCACCGACCAGCGAGCCTATGAAGGAATTAGTCACTCTTGATGGGGAGCATCATGGAATTGGTGATGGAGAAGGGTTGGTGATGACAAAGATCGAAGATCCCCCTCTCCGGAGCCCCAAACGGACTCCAGATCTGGCCTCCCAATGAAGAACATGAGATGGCGGCGGCTCCGTCTCGTGAAGCACGATAATTCTTTCTCCCTCATTGTTTTCTGGAAAAATAGGATTTTATAGTGTCGGTTTCAGGGTCTACGGGACCACCAGGTGGGGACAACTCACCTGGGCGCGCCTCGAGGGGGTGGCGCGCCCTAGTGGGTTGTGCCCAGCCAGGTCCCCCCCCCTCCGGTGGTTTTTCGCTCCGGAAATTCACTTTTATTGTATAGAAAAATCCTCGCAAAGTTTCGTTCCACTCCGAGAACTTCTATTTCTGCACAAAAACAACACCATGGTAGTTCTGCTGAAAACATCGTCAGTCCGGGTTAGTTTCATTCAAATCATGCAAATTAGAGTCCAAAACAAGAGGAAAAGCGTTATGAAAAGTAGATATGACGTAGACGTATCAGAGGTCACTCGAATGCCCTTTGACCGTTTGACCAATACTTTGAAAATTCATAACAAATTCATATGAACTCGGGAAAATGTAAATAAGTATCAAAATGTTCGAACAAACATTACCTTTATGTGCATATCATTAGCATTAAGGACAAAAGTACCGTTTAAACTACCCGAGGTTATTATTGTCATTAACATTATTAAAAATAAAGGCTATAAAGACACCTTTTTCTTGAATAGAAAATGCATATGTAGGTCCTGATATCTTTTTTGCATTTTTCAGAGTTCATATCAACTTGTTATGAATGTTCAATCAACTTTGACCATTATTTTGAAACTTCCTAACAAGTTGATATGAACTCAGAAAAATGCGAATAAGATATCAGGATGTTCAAAAAATGTCACCTACATTTGCATGTAATTTTTATTCCTGAAAAAAGTATTGTTTATACATTTTTATTTTTAATAATGTTAATAACATTAATAACCTTAGTTAGTTAAAATGGTACTTTTGTCCTGAATGCAAATGACATACACATAAAGGTAATGTGTATCTGAAAATTTTGATATCTTATTTGCATTTTCTGAGTTCATATCAATTTTTGTATGAATTTTCAAAGTATTGGTCAAACGGTCAAAGGGCATTCGGGCGACCTCGGAGGAAAATCTAAGGGCAAAATTGAGTAGAGTCGAATAGTAAGGGCAAAACCTGTGGGTATAGGTTCCAACTAGGGGAAAAATGCATTTGCCCCTTAAATTAAATAGAAAATATTCTCAATACCTCTAGACCATTATATATATATAGGGAAAATCCATCCTACCACCCAGTGGTAGTTACCCCATATGTCTCATATATTACCATGTGGTACTATATATACTATTTTATTATTTTAAATATGTTCATATACTATATCTAAGATATTTCAAAGCAAGTTAAATGAAAAAATTGCATATGAACCCATACTTTTTGTTATATTTATGAAATACGTATATATTTGTACGTAAAAAAGAGCATACTCAAAACAAGATACATACTACCTAAAAATTAGTATATATACTACCTAATCATTGTTATATACTATATACTACACGTACATACTCCCGATTTTGACAGATACTACATACAACATACAAAACGCAAGTGGTGGTAACTACCATTGCTTGTAGGAAACATTTGTCCTATATATATATATATATATATATATATATATATATATATATATATATATATCATATCTGGAAACTTTTTTCACCTATATATAATATATTGATAATACCCGGTATTACACGATATTCACTGAAACCCTTCTGGTGACCCTGAAAAGCTTATGGATCCTCTCGGAACTATTCTGAATATTCATGAAATAATTCCAAAAATATATTCGCATGACTCCCATCCTACTAGCACTTAGCAGCTCATGATTTCCTTAGGCTTGTGACCATATAGGTTCGGTAATTCATAGACATGAACGAAACCGTTCGTTCAATGACCGACAAAGGGACCATGGAAGTCCGTATTGATTCCTATGAGTGCACAAATGATATTCGAGTGAACCTTTGGTTATTATGTGATGTTCCCTTTGCTTCATGAAACTTTACAAAACCCAGTGCATCGGTATCCTCCTAGGTCATCACCCTTCTCACTATACCAAAATCCTCGTTACCAGTTTTGTTCTTCTTTCTGGTTATTGTGTTCCGGCATTCCCATGACAAAGTCACATGTGTTTGGCCAAACGATGATTGATGTCATCACACTGAGAGGGACCAAATAATGTATCTCCATTGAGGAGAAAATCCCACTCTCAAGCTATCCGGTTACTTGTTAGACTTTCGGTGGACCCGTAAGTTGTTGTTTTGATCACCGTGTTACAGATGTCATTTGAGCAACCGTGGAGCCAACCGTATGGTAATAAGTGACCATGATACTCTCATGTTCTAAGTGCAATATCACATGTTAACACTCCGTGTTATTACAATTGAATGTAGACGATTTAAACACAATTCCTAACAAATAAAATTGGGTTGATTCAATATGATTGTTCTTCTAGTATCATAATCTCAGTATTGTTTTAGGACTATCTTAACACTCCGGAAAACATGATCACCAATAATGCTTGAGATGGTCTGAGAGGCAAAACTAGGAACCTTTTATTTAACCGTTTATCATTCCACATGCGCATATGAGTTTTCCATTGAATAACATATTACAGGATCATAGCAGTTATAGCATGAAATATAAACTCTTAATTATGAATATGGAATTATAATAATACAAATAGTATTGCCTCTAGGGCATATTTCCAATAGTCTCCCACTTGCACTAGAGTCAGTAATCTAGTTTACATGGTCTCTTTAACAAATATGGCTATCCGGTGTTGCTCATGCTTCGCTCGTGGTAGAGCCTTCATCATTGGGTCTGGCACATTCAAATCCGTGTGAATCTTGAGAATTTTCACATAGCCCATATCAACATATTGTCGAACAATGTGATACTTGCGTTCAATGTGTCTGGTCTTCATGTGTGATCTTGGTTCCTTTGTTTGAGCAACGGCACCACTATTATCACAACAGAGGGCCATTGGATTCATCACACTTGGGAAAACACAAATTTCTTCAAGAAACTTCTTGATCCATAACGCCTCCTTTGAAGCTTCCGAAGCCGCAATATACTCTCTTTCTGTCATAGAATCCGCAACAGTTTTTTGTTTGAAATTCTTCCAAACAACCACACCACCATTAAGTGTTAAGACATAACCGGATTGAGATTCGTAGTCATCTATATCGGTCATGAAGCTAGTAGTGGTGTAACCATTTATAACGAGTTATTCATCCCCTCCATAAACAAGGAGCATATCCTTTGTTCTTCTGAGGTACTTAATAATATTCTTAACTTCTATCTAGTGAGCTAATCATGGGTCACTCTGGTATCTACTACTAACACTTAGCGCATAAGAAATGTCTGGTTTGGTACATATCATAGCATACATTATGGAGCCAATAGCAGAGGCATATGGTACTCCACTCATTTGCACTTGCTCATCAACTATCTTGGGACATTTATCTCTGCAAGTGTTATGCCATGTGGCATTGGGAGAAGACCTCTCTTCGCATTCTCCATTTTAAACCTCTTTAAAATGTTTTCAATGTATGTGCTTTGACTTAGTGCTATTATACGTCTTGATCTATCTCTATAGATCTTTATGCCCAATATATATGCAGCGTCACCTAAGTCCTTCATTGAAAACACATTCTTTAAATAGTCTTTTATTGTGCCAAGATACTTAGTATCATTCCCAATCAACAATATGTCATCCACATAGAATATTAGAAATGCTATAGAGCTCCCACTAAACTTCTTGTATACACATGATTCTTCATCATTTTTAATGAAGCCAAACTATTTTACTACTTCATCAAAACATTGATTCTAGCTCCTTGATGCTTGCTTCAAACCATAGATTGACCTTTGAAGCTTACACATCTTTCCAACATCCTTTGGATTGACAAAACGTTTAGGTTGTATCATGTATACATCCTTTGTCAAATTTCCATTTCGGCAAGCAGTTTCGAGATCCATCTACCATATCTCGTAATCGAAATATGCAACTACAGCCGTCATAATCTGTATAGATTTTAGCATTGCTACTGGAGAGAAAGTTTCATCATAATCAACTCCGTCGACTTGCGAAAACCCTTTCACAACTAGCCTTGCTATGTAGATGGTGGGATTACCATTCGCATCTATTTTTATTTTGAAGATCCATTTACATTGTATGGGTTTTACACCCTTTGGAGGATCAACCAAGTTCCAAACTTGATTCTCGTACATGGACTGCATTTCGGATTGCATGGCTTTGAGCCATTCTTTTGATATGGGCGCCGCCATTGCTTCCTTGTAATGCACAAGTCCATCTTCCTCTGAGATGAATATTTCATTGTGAAACCACTCAGGAGGTTTGATAACTCTTCCTGGCCTATGTGGTTCACTTACAGTCTTAACTGGAGTTTCTACAACTGGTGTACTAACTTATGGTTCATTTGTATGAACATCCTCTGGGACAGATTTTATTTCATTAGTCCTCACTTCTGGAGATTCAATACTCTCATCGAGCTATACTGTCCTCCCACTTACTTCTTTAGCGAGGAACTCCTTCTCGAGAAAGTGTCCATTTTTAGCAATGAACACTTTGTCTTTGGATTTTTGGTAGAAGGAATACCCAATTGTTTCTTTGGGATAACCTACAAAGTAAAGCTAGTCTGCTTTAGGGCCAAGCTTATTTGGATGCAAACATTTTACATAAGTCTCGCAACCCCAAATCTTGAGATGTGACAAATTGGGTTTTTTCCCATTCCATAACTCATATGGCGTCATCTCTACAGACTTAGACGGTGCTCTGTTTAGTGTATATATTGTTGTTTCAAGTGCATGTCCCCAGAATGATAAATGCAGATCGGTAATGACACCATTGACCTTAACATGTCCAACAAGGTTCAGTTACACCTTTCAGATACTCCATTTCTCTATGGAGTTCCTGGAGGAGTAAGTTGTGAGACAATTCCACAATCACTTAGATGTTGGCTAAACTCATGATTCATATATTCTCCTCCATGATCAGAGCGTACAAATTTAATCTTTTTGCCATGATGATTCTCAACTTTGTTCTGAAACTCTTTGAACTTTTCAAATGTTTCAGACTTATGTTTCATCAAGTAAATATATCCATATCTATTTAAATCATGAGTTAAGATTAGGAAGTATAAGTATCCACCATGCACCGGAACACTCATTGGACCACATACACCACTACGTATTATATCCAGTAATTCAAGCGCCCGTTGTGGGTGACCAGTCAATGGCATTTTAGTCATTCTACCCATCAGACAAGCTTCACATGTATCGTATGATTCAAAATCAAATGACATCAACACTCTATCTTTATGATTTTTTGCATACTTTTATTTCTGATATAACCAAGACGATAGTGCCACATGTATGTGGCATTAACAGTCTTCTTAAGACGTTTAAGCTTAATTTTATAGACAACCTTTTCATGTTCAAGATCTAATATGAATAATCCACCGATCATGGGTGCAAATCCATTATATTCAACAACCATTGTTCTCTGACTTATAAGAATAACTATTGTTTACCAAACATGATTGAGAGATAATGTTTTTACATAATTTCAGAACCAAATAACAGTTAGTTAGTTCTAAAATCAATCCTGAAGGTAAATTCAAAGACATGACACCGAAGGCTTGAGCAGCGATCCCATCACCAATCCCAACACGCATCACGACTTCATTTCTTCTCAACTTGTGAACATTCCTTAGTCTGGACATCGTGTTGCAAATGTTAGCAACAGATCCAATATCAAATACCCATGACTTAGAATTTTTAGCAAGTAGAATATCAATAACATTAACTTGTATAACTTTTATACCTTTACCAGAAGATGCATTCTTCTTATCCACTAGATACTTCAACCAATTTCTTTTCTAGTGTCCTTTCTCTTTGCAGTAGAAACATATAGCCTCGCAAGATGCTCCACCCTTGTTCCTCTTGGTGTTGCATTTCTTTTTGAAACTTTCTATTTTGCTCACGGTCAACTTTTGTTGGTTCTGCATCCCAATTTCTTTGGTTTTGAGCATCGCTTCAAAAAGCAAAGTAATGATCAAATAATTTTTTGGTGTTTTTAGAAAATACATTGTCATTTCATTAAGACTATCATAATAGTCTACAAGTCTGGCACCTTGCTTACTAACCTCAGCTATCTTGCATTCTTCCAATGCTTCAGTCATCTCATGAACTTCATCTAGCTCTTTATGATGCAGAACTTCAAGTGCCTGGACAATTTTGATGGTACTGAGTTGTTGATAATGTTTCTATAACACTTGATCCATGCATGATAGCGTAATACTTTTTGACAACACTGAAATAGTTCTTGAGGGACATAAACACATTGATGACATTCGAAGACGCTCCACGCACTGGGTATTCACCAAGTGCTTGATCTAGCACATTCTTTCTTAGCACTCCTGAGATCATATGTTGGAGTGTGGATCCAATGCTCATAGTTTCTACCATTTGCATTCAACTTATCTTTCTCAAACGGAGGTGCTAAATTTAAACTATTGCAAACCATTGATCTATAACAATAAACACAAGGTTCAATTCAGACATTTTCATATAAAAAATTGCAATAGTATTTAATTTTTTTAATATAAAGTGTACTCCCACTCAAATCAGTATCTCTCATAATTGATAGTGAGTGATTCAATATCCAAATCTAGTTCTCATCCATTGATGTGGACATCACTGATAACGAGAATTTTGACCGGTGGGCAAACTATTGTCGATCATATCACCATATGACTCGTGTTCATCTTTTGATGATTTGTGCTCCTAGCTCAGAATGATTCTGCTAGAACTTCAAGACAACCCAGTGCTATCTGCCGACATGGTCTGACTAGTCGCGTCTTACACCTCACGTCCCGTTTGTACTCATGTCGACATGACGTACTCCGGAACGCTACGTGTTATAGACGGTTCAACACTAGGAAGAGCACCTTTTAACTTGATATTTATTTTGAGATCGCCCTAATAATAGACCATTGCGCAACCAAAGGGAGCAAACAACAAAGGGATAAACATCTCAGGCAGTTCATAAAAGCATGATATGGTATAGCCCTGGGCACTGGAATCTCCGTGATCATCTTCAATCTCTAGTTGAAGCGTCGTTACGGCCAATATTTCATTGCCATGGTATCCGTTTCAAAATAATTGTCGTGGCGGCAATTTCAGAAAGCGTTGTCGTGCTGGCCATTTCAGAAAATGTTGTTGTGGCACCAAATTCAGAAATTTTGTCGTGGCACAAAATTATAGCTCCCCATCCCTCACGATGTGCACCTTCTCCTCATCGGAGTACTCCATGTATGTTAGTCATCATCACCTATAACATATAGTATATCTCTATGAATTTTACATTACACTACTAGGGAAAACCTTATACATAGGATCTTACCAGCAGCGCGTCCCAAAAATAGGCGCTACTGCTATTTAGCAGTAGCGTGCCTGCGGAAACCGCGCTACTGGTATAAACATAGAAGTAGCGTGCTAGTGAAAAACAACACTACTGCTAATATTTCCATGAAGTAGCCGCCGGACTAGGAATAGTAGTAGCGCCTGTTAGGTATATGCGCTACTGCTACGGGAATTTAGCTGTAGCTTGTTGTCATAACATGCGCTACTGCTAAACATGACCTACCTCCTCTAACTGGTCGCCCCCACCCTCTCTCTCCACTCTGACACCCCCCCCCCCGCGCACCCCGGCCCCCGTCGTCCACCGTCGCCGCCGTCGTCCTGCACCTCCTCCACTAAGGTAGCCCCTCCTTTTCTCCTCCTCCTCTCTCCTCCCT
>NC_041389.1:464808918-464851038 GCF_002162155.2 Triticum dicoccoides | reverse complement strand
AATTTTATTGCTGTTCTTAGTTGAATTAGTAAGTGCTTAGTTGAATTAGTAAGAAAATTAATTATTTTTATTTATAGTAGGTGCTTAGTTGAACTAATTGAATTAATATAACTAGTTTATTTTAGTAAGAAAATTTAGGTATACGAGATTTGATGATCTAATTAAAATTTTACTATAGAACTACTTTATATCTAGTAAGAAAACTAATGAAACCAGTTAATTTTTAGTAAGTGCTTAGTTGAATTAATAGAACTAGTTGAATTTATGTCATTATCACTTTGTCATCAAAGAATGCAATATGAGATTTGATGATCTAATTAAAATTTTACTCGATGGAATATGCAGGCTTAGTCGTGTCTCCTTGGAGTGATCGTCATCTGAGCTACCTCCACTTCCTCTACACCCAAGTCGGTGAGCTAAAAGTCCACCTCCTCTTTCTCCACCTTCCTCTACATCCGAACTAGGGTATTTAGTTATGCTTCTTAATCAAATGAAATGTTCGGATTATAAGATATATTGAAATGTTTTTGTCAATATTGAACCATTGAAATGCAATGAGCACCAGTTTATGCTCATGTGCTAAGTGTTCATTCATTTCCGAGTGACCTATGTTTTGTCGGAGTTTTGATTCATTTCCCTTCCGGCAAATTTCAGGCTCTCGATATGTCCTATTTTAGCAAAGGTCATGCCGGATTTTTCCGTGAATTTAAGCATGACTTGTGTTAGAATTTGTAGGAAATATTGAGTGCCCCAGTTTTGCTAGAAAGAGAATTAAACGACATTTCGAGTTGACTTTAAGTCTGTCGGGGCTCCATACATGACTGTCCAAAAATCAGTGAGGGAGAGTCTCCACCATATATGAGAGAAGAATGCCGACTATTGTCGTGGGGGTCGCTTTTCCTTCTTCTCTTTGTGCTAGACCTTTGTTATGCACTAGGGGAAGAAGGAGTAGCGACCATCATCGACAGTCAAAAAATCGGTGAGGGAGTGTCCACCATATATGAGAGAAGAAGAATGTCGACTGTTGTCGTGGGGGGTTGATTCTCCTTCTTTTCCTTGTGATAGATATTTTAATGCACTAGGGAAAGGAGGAGTAGCGACCATCACCAACGGTCGCAATATAAGAGAGGGAGTGCCCACCATATACGTGAGATGAGAGTTTAGGAAGGAAGACTCAACATACCTAAAGTCAACCCGTTGCATATTGAGTAATAGTGATCTGTGTGTTGAGTTTCCTGGTAGTTGCCTTTGGTCGATTTTTAATTAATGTTTCATCTATGAACATAGTAAATGTCAGACAACGTAAAGGAATTCGGTATGTGCGAATACTATGAAGACGAGCGTGGCCTGTGCATCAGGCCTCACCTAGTTGGTGGTAGGCGCTTCAGCATCAAGCTAGATGACACCTTCGAAGTGCATACAGTAAGTCACAACGACAAGTCTTTTTTGGTAATTAAGCATGACTTCTGCTTCTTTTGCTTCAACTTATAATTTAATTTTTTTACTATTCTACTGGTGTATCCCCTGCCACGCAAGAAAATATGTCTTGGATAAGGTTGGTTTCAGTACTATGGAAACTATGGAGGTAAAAAGAGTTAACTTGAGGAGTTTTCCCGCAAAATTATACAATACAGACACCTACACCCATTTTGAATGCAAACAATGGAGAGCACTATGCAAGGCTTATGCATTTGAGCCTGATATGCTTATCACCTTTGATATTCGTTCGGAAGATGATATTGAAGATAATATCGACATCTGGGTCGATGTGCAGACGCCTCCAGTTCTACCATTATGTAAGTTTCTCAACCATATTTATGTCTTGGATATTGTTTATTCAAAAATATTTGAAAACTAATTTCTATTGACAGCTTATTTCCATTCAAGCAAACATGTCCAGCGCTTGGTAGACAGGACCTACTATTGTCCCGGGGCTGAAATAACTGCGAGGAGACAAGTCATTATGTTTCATTGCTTGAGGATCTTCATACTGTCAAGACAAATTATTTTCCTAAACTTGGAAATCTTAGTACTCAAAACGTGCGACCAATAGTGTTCGTACTAAACTACGGTCAGATCTATTTAGGAAAGATGGTAAGATTGTCACTATTTGTCCTCAGTTCATCTTTTGCATACATTATTTTTTAAGCTAAACTTCATTGCTAATTATGTTACTACGATGTTCTTCAACAAGGACTCCCGATGATAGTTGTGCCGCAGTGGGTCGAGGCTAAAGGTCGCATGTCCATGTTTAGCATACGGCCAAGGCATCCTACATTGCACATGAGTGCATTCAGGATTTCTGTAAGCGAGCAAGTCTTAATAGTCAAAGATTGGAACAAAATTGTGAAGGATCGCAGAGAAGTACTAGGGGCAGCAATCAGAAGCGCAGCCCACAATTAGGAGACGGGTTCATCTACATGCTTCAATATGATGAATCATGAGCGCTCCACATGTTCTATGCTATTTTACCTGAGAGAGAGCGGTAGGAGTGATTAGCTAGCTAGAATGAGTATTGGTGGTGATGACTATGATGATTATTATTAGCTAGTGTTGGTGGTGATTAGCTATGAATATGATGATTAAATAGTGTTGGTGGTAATAACTTTGATGATTATTAGCTAGTGTTGTTGGTGATGATATGATTCAAGAGTTTTTATATTAATAAGACGATGATGTTGATGATGATGATGATGATGATGATGATGATGATGATGATGATGATGATGATGATGAGTACGTTATTATATCATTGGGTGAAAGAACTGTGGATTAGTTTTAAGTGGATGGATCCTAAGTGATCAAGTCATTGATTATCATGATAATCCATGACTTGGTCACTTAGGTTCCATCCATTTGAAACTAATCCGCGGTTCTTTCACCTAGTGATTTAATAACTCATTATAATGTATAAACAATCTCTAAATTGTTACTGTATGAAAAATTGTATAAGGTGTATGAATACGATCTAAAATTTAAAAGAAATAGAATACGGAATAATAGTTGTAGCGCGGGCAGAGAGAAGCGCTACTAGTAATTACCAGTAGCGGTTGTTGGAGCACGCGCTACTACTAAGTAGATATAGTAGTAGCATGTGCCAACAAGTGCTACTGCTAAGCTTTAGCTGTAGCGCCGTATTAGTAGTGCGGTTACCTGCGCTACTAATAGGCCAAAAACCATCCCTACTGCTAGGATTTTCCCTAATAGTGTTAACGTGGCAATCTCGTGGCTCTAGCCATCATGTCATGACGCGCAGGCCACATAACATTCCAACATATAACCATCTCATACATAAACTCATTATCATGACGAAGGCTATACCACATCATATTCATACCCTGCAAAACCATGTTAGATGTCCTCTAATCGGTTTTAGAAAAAAAAATTAGTTACGGGGTTAACCAATTTTAACAAGTAATACTAGCTACCTACGTCCACAAATTAGGCAATGATTCTTGATGCTAGATTAAGTTACGCAGTGAAGAGACTTAATTAAAGTCTCGTGCCCCACACTAAACGTCATCAAATACTGTCGGTGTATATAAGTCTGGGCCCTTTTTGTACCCCTTACTTGTGCATGGGCAGTTGTAGCCGCACTTGTGGCGAGGCTTGACGGAGCAGTTGAAGGCAAAATACAAGACGAAGAAGGCGGCATCCAAGCCAGTAAAGCAGAGAGCAGAAGACAAGCTAGACCCCCAGCCAGATCCTTGCCAGGGAGGCTTGTGAAGCCCCGACAAGACCCTTGTCGGGACGGTTGTGAAGCACTAACAGGACCACCATCCTTGAGATTGAGAGATCTGACACCATCGACAACGTCAAGGCTAAGACTCGGGGGCACATGCATAGTAGCATGCAGATCTTTGTGAATACTGGTGGCATGCAGATCTTCATGAAGACGAGAGGACGAACTCCCCGGCAAGGCTCTTGCCGAAGACGACCACGAGGCCCCGGCAAGACTCTTGCCGGGGACAACCGTGAAGCCATAGCAAGGTTCGCGCATGACAAGCTTGCGCCACCCTGCGACTGTTCCAGCACATCGACCAGCCTGCCAACTAGGCAAGCACCTACGTGGTGGCATGCAGATCTTCGTGAAGATCCTGCCACCGCTCGAGCGCAGCGGCTAGCCAGTCAGCTTGGTGTTGCATGCCTCGTTAGCCTAGATACATGTCAAGATGGGGTGAGGCAGCGACGGACGGGATGGGCTCTATTTCCATCCCGATAAAGGTAGAAGGAACGTAAGTAGCGCATGTAATGTGTTTGTCCTACAACGTAAGTGATAAGCATATGCACTGTAGCTACTTTACACCTCATGTGTGCCACTGTGACGACCCCTTGGACGTATAAAAGGAGGCCCAAGGCGTATTGGAAAAGGATTCAAACTTTTTGGATTTGGCATGCATAGCAGCTAGTCGAAGTCCAAGAACACGAAATATACACTCAAAGCAGGACTAGGGTTTTACGCTTCTCAGCGGCCCGAACCTGGGTAAAAATCCATCGTGTTGATTATTGGACCTACTCTTTGCACACCTCTCTCTCCTGCCAACCGTAGAATGGATCCACGAGATCCCATAGGTGTCGTTGCCCCGACATCTTTGGCGCGCCAGGTAGGGACAAATGAGGTTGTGTAAACCTGGTCTAGCAGTTAGCGCGTCAGTTTCTTCATCGCCATGGCTCCCAAGAAGAATATGATCACGGCGATTGGTTCTTCTGCAGTCGGTCTGCCCGTGCCAACACGGACGGGCGACGGGGTAGACACTGGTGGTGGTGGATATCAAGAGCACCCACACCATTCTGGTACCAGGAGCCAGGCGAGTAGCATCGTCCGCAGCCATGACGATGATCCGCGCACTGCCGCATCCAAGGCTGGAGCCCTGCTGCTTACGAGCGGCGCGAGGACCTCCAAGGATAGGAAGACGACTCCGCCATGCATGCACTGCGGTCCTCCCAGGTCGTGTGCGATGAGCAGCGCCATGACATTGGCGACCCTGAGCATCGCCACGACAAAAGCCCTCAGCATCACTCTCGAGATGCACAGGGCCGGCATGCACGCCAAGATGCTAGTGAAAACGGCCCGCGGCCTCGGAACCGTGATGGGGCTCCTTCTAACATAGTTAGAAGTCCGAGCACCTCTCGTTCCTCGCGCTTGTCGCTTCCACCTACGCGAGCAGAGGCGTTGGCACGAGCACAACTACTCCTCGACTTTCCTCCCGCTACGTAAAAACAAGAAGAGTGCATGACTCCTATCTAGAGCCTCATTGGCCACGCCAATAGGGATGGCCACCAGGAGGCGGGTCCTTTGCGGCGCCGGTTCACCGAGCCGGCATGCACCGGCAGTGGAAGGGTTGGAGGCGCCGCAACCATGGTGCACTCCCCTCCACCGCGACAGTAGTGGTCGCCAGCTTGTCGAGTCGATGCCCGTGACAACGTATCCATGGCATCGTCTGATCCACGAGCTTGTCGCGACCAATGTCAAGTTCTTCATGAATGGCTCGAGGAGGACGCTTGATCCACCATCAAGCAGCGACGGGAAGCGCGCCATCAATATGATAGGCGTGTAGGGCCCACTATGTATAGGCCTGTATCGGGGGATTCTGGTGACTTGCCTTACGTAATAACTTGCGCAGAGTTTACCCGTGAGCTGTGGCAGTTCCAGTGTGCCACTACCCGCATGTTTAAACCGGAGGGCCCGGAGAAGTACGACGGCAAGACTCATCCATCCGAGTTCCTGAGCGTTTACACCATCGCGATGCAAGTTGTCGGGACTCGGGATGGCAAGGTGCTCACCAACTACTTCCCGACCAGATCAAGGCGACTGAGCAGATTGAGGCGCCAAGACGAGTCAAAGACGTGCATAGGCTTGCTGGCTGCATTGCTGCTCTGCGGAGGTTCATCTCCAAATCTGCTTAGAGCGCCCTGCCCTTTTTGGGGATCTTGAAAAAGGCAGGCCCAATGAAATGAACTCCGGAAGCGGCAACAGCGCTGCAAGATTTGAAGAGGTACCTCTCCTCCACGCCAATACTAGTCGCGCCTAAACCGCAAGAGCCGTTGTTGTTATATCTAGCAGCAACGAATCAAGTGGTCAGTGTTGCGCTAGTAGCGCAGAGAGAATTTGAAGAAGAAGCAGCAGCAGCGCCAAGGCCATCAGATCACGAGCTGGAGCCTTCCCCGGCAGGGTCTGGTACCAGCAAGGCAGGACCCCCGCAGAGTCTGGTGCCGGCAAGACAGGATCTGCGCAAGCAAGTGAAGTAATACAGAAGAAGAAGATGATGTAGCACCCAGTCTACTTTGTCAGCTCCCTCTTGCAGGGGGCTAGATCAAGATACTCTGGTGTGCAAAAATTTATCTTCGGCCTTCTAATGGCCTCGATGAAGCTGTGTCACTATTTTCAACCACACGAGATCACCGTCGTCACTCGCTTCCCGTTGCAATGGATCTTGCAGAAGCCAGATGCTACCGGGAGGATTGTGGAGTGGGCATTGGAACTGTCAAGCTTTGGTCTCAGGTTTCAAAGCACTTCGACAATTCAGAGCATAGGCTTGGCGGAGTTCATTGCAGAATGGACCTCAACGCCTGACGAAGAAATTCAAGAGACCACTCTCCCTAGCAAGGAAATGGGTCGTGATTGGATTATGTACTTTGACGGGGCTTTCTCGCTGCAAGGCGTCGATGCTGGTGTGCTACTTGTCGCGCCCACCGGAGAGCACCTCAAGTACATCGTCCAGATACACTTTCCCCAGGAGAGATCAACAAACAACACTGTAGAGTATGAGGGACCGCTTGTCGGTCTCAGGATTGCAGCAGACCTCGGAACCAGGAAGCTCATCGTTAGTGGTGATTCACAACTTGTCGTCAAGCAAGTTAACAAAGATTATCAGAGCCCGTTGATGGAAGCCTATGTAGATGAAGTGAGGAAGTTGGAGGAACGTTTTGACGGTCTGCAAATAAAGCATGTTCCTCGAGCAGAGAACAACATTGCTGATGACCTGTCAAAACGTGTTGCCCTCAAGTTACCTGTGGAACAAGGGACCTTTGTGCTCCAATTGACCCAGCCATCCATTGAATCATCGGCAGGACAGAATAAGTGAAGGAAGTCAGACCCCGGCATGTACTTTCCCTCTGAGCTCCAAGGAGCTGCCGGCAAGGAAGTTGCCGGGGACCCCAAGCTTGCCGGGGAACAGCATGCTCCGGCAAGGCCTCCAGCCCTTGCTTTGGAGACAACTGCCCCCACGGCAGAGGACGTGCCTTTAATCCTTGTCGTCTAGCCTCGGGATCCGGCATGGGCACAACACACCGTTCAGTTCCTCCAAACAAGGGAACTCCCTGAAGAACAGAAAGAAGCAAAGAAAGTAGCCCGTCGGTCCAACATGTACCAGTTTGTAGACTATGTCTTGTATAGGAAGAGACTGAATGGCGTGAAATTGAAGTGCATTCCTCAGGAGGACGGACTTGAGCTGTTGGCAGAGATACATGGAGTCATATGTGGCTCTCACATAGGATCAAGAGCCCTTGTCGACAAAGCATTCTGGCAGGGTTTCTTTTGGCCCACTGCTCTCCAGGATGCAACTGCACTAGTAACCAAGTGTGAAGCGTGCCAGTTCCATTCAAATAAGCTTCATCAGCCAGCTCAAGCTCTTCAGACGATCCCTCTTTTCTAGCCATTTTCGGTCTAGGGGCTCGACATACTGGGCCCCTTTCCTCATGTTGTCGGGGGCTTTGAGTACTTGTACGTTGCAATCAACAAGTTCACAAAGTGGCCAGAAGTGGAAGCAGTGAGAAAGGTGATTGCGCAATCAGCTATCAAGTTCTTTAAAGGACTAGTTTGCCGTTTCGGTGTGCCAAACAGAGTCATCACTGACAACGGCACACAGTTCACAAGCCACACCTTCATGCAGTACATCCAGGACCTCTGCAGCAAAGTATGTTTTGCTTCTGTCGCTCATCCAAGGAGCAACGGCCAGGCAGAAAGGGCAAATGTTGAAGTGTTACGGGGCCTAAAACACGAACTTTCGACATGCTGCACAAATGCGGAAGACACTAGATTGATGAGTTGTCGATGGTTCTTTGGTCAATCAGGACGACACCAAATCGAGCCATCGGCCAGACGCCCTTCTCCCTGGTATATGGGGCAAAAGCAGTTCTCCCCACAGAACTCACATATGGGTCACCCCGAGTGCATGCTTGTGATGAGCTAGAGCAAGAGCAGTTGCACCAAGATGATGCTACGCTCCTTGAGTAAGATCGTCTTCAGGTTGCTGTCAGAGCCACGTGCTACCAGCAAGCCTTGTGCCGCTACCATATCCACAAGGTTCATGCCCGAAGCCTTGAGGAAGGCAACCTTGTTCTTCGGCGCACCCAGTCCACCAAGAATTCCAACAGGTTGACGCCAAAGTGGGAAGGCCCTTATCAGGTAATACGAGTCACCAGGCCCGGCGCAGCCCACCTGGAAACCGAAGATGGCATTCCAGTGAGCAACTGCTGGAATATCAAACATCTTCGAAAGTTTTACCCATAAGGCGCGGTTGCCAGGACCGCCGGCAACCCCCTTTTGTACTAGCCTTGTCGACAAGGCATATAACCCTATGTACAGAGCCAGGAGCAGACCCTGTGCAGTTGAATAACTTTCAGTATGTACAGTTCTTGTTGATTTCCGGGTTTATGTGTCTATATATATATGCCTGTCCAGGATATTGTGCTACTTTTTCCATTAAGTACTGATAAACCACCAAGGTTCCATGTTCCTATTTTCTCTTCTTCCTTTTTCTCAAAGGACAGAAGATTCCCTCGCATACAGGTTTGCTGGGGGGATAGAGAGTGTGGGCACCAATAGCTGCCGTTCGAAGTGGCATCTTGCGGAAAAGAAGACAACAGCAGAAAGCTAAGTCACGTCAAACCTTGAGTGATTTTTTTAAATGTAAGGTTATTTTCCTCGAATGGTTTCAATTCTTGTATGGAAAACCTGCATGCGAAGGAACCCTGCCACAATTGGTAGCACCCTTGTTCTGTTTTGAATCCGCTCAGCAGATCAAGTGGCTGCAGTAAGAGCAGCAAGGTGTCTTGCCGGCAGCGACATCCCCAGCAGGATGCTAAGGATCCATTCCTGAATGCGCTCACAGCAAGGGTGCGCGCACCGGCAAGCCTTTACAAATGAGCGTAGGGTGTATGCCACACAAGGAGGGATCAAACAGGAAGATAGCATGCATTCAACTCAAAACACAGCAAGATATATTACATCGATGGTTGCCGCAGTTCTAACTTAAGATAAAATCATCTTGGGCACGAGTTCACAGTGGCAAGGAGAAGTGAAGCAGCTAGTCCCGGTGCTGGGCATCCAACCTTTTGACTCCATCAACCCTGCTGATGATAGGCGCGACAAGCTCTTCAAGCATCTTGAGGTCCGTGTCCTCTGGCAAGATCTCAAGCGCGTTGGTGAAGTCGACGCCGGGGTTCCAGTACGCCACCTTGGTGAGCACTTTCAGGAGGACACCCGGCAAAGCTTCCGGGCCTCGTTGGCTAGATGGGCTGCTCGGTTGGAGTGGAGCAGCACCAGGCGTCAAGGACGCGCTCGAAGAACATGGTCAGCCTGGCTCTCACACTCACCCTCTCTTCGTGGGAGAACCTGAAGCTCGGCATGCCCACGATGGACAGCTGCGTGGTCAGCCTCTCCACAACATCAATGAGGCGCTCGTTCCTGATTTTCGTGTCATTCACATAGCGTTGTTGGTGTCAGCGGCACTCTTGAGCAGCCTCTCATCCTTGAGGTCCTTGGCCAAGGCCTTTTCACGGGCCCTGCTGTCCTTGAGGGTCTCCTTCAAGGTGGCCAGCTTCAGCTTCAGATCGGCAATGGAGTCATTGGCTTCGAAGAGCAGTTTGGTCTTGTTAGATATGGTGACTTGCAGCTTTGCCAAGATGTGGACAGTCTTGTCTCTGTTGCTCTTCAGCATGGAGACCTCCTTCCTCTGCTCCTCGAGCTCCACCTCCAGCTTCTCAACCTTGCCAGCCAGCTCGTTCTTGGCAGCCTCCGCGGCCTCTGCGCCGTCGATGGCCTCCTTCAGCTTGTCGGCATGATCCAGGGCCAGAGCATCGAGTGTGTTCTTGTGCTTCTGCTCTAGCTCCTGGGTCCGCTGCGCGACAAGCTTTTTGATTTCTTCATCCTTGTGGTAGAGCTTGGCGGCAAGCGCCTCTTCACGGGCGGCAAGGTCTTCTTATTAGGCGTCAAGCAGAACGCGACACTCCCTTAGGTCAGCATCATCCTTGGCGGCCTGTGCAGTGGCCACCTCCTGGGCCTTCTCGACGTCAGACTGCTTCAGGAGGAGCACTTGCCAGTGCTCACTCACCTGCTCCTGGCTGGCCTTCAGCTCTTGTCGGGCCTCGGCGCACCAGGTTTGCATCTGTATGACGCGCTCCTGGAAATCTACCTCTGCCCTGTCAATGACCGCCACCCTAGAGTCCAGCTTCTCCTTGCAAGCACGGTGAAGTGCCTGAAGCCTCTGGATGTTGACGCTCATGGCTTTGAGGAGCTGGTCTTCTTTGAAGCCACTGCCGCTGGCGCTTGGCTCATCAACAACCTGTTGCCTGGCAGCGGCGAGGATTTCTTCATCAAAAGCCTCCCTTTGGGTTGGCACTCTGGTGCTCATCGTTCCTGGGATGCTGACAAACAGATCATCGCCTACCTTCAGGTATCTGCTTGGGGCAGGGGCTTTAGAGGTTGATGGTTGATCGTCAACCACCTTCTCCCCGGCAGCTGAGGGCTCTGGGACTAGTGTGGCGCCAGGCACTCCTGCAGCAGGATTGCCATCAATACAGTCACCGGTCTCCTTGTTGGCCTCCCCGTTAGATCCCTTGGCGGCCTATTCGTGCGCGTCCTTCGCGGCTTCATCGGCAGCAACCTTGGCGGCAGCATCCTTGGTGGTCTCCTCGATGATGTCCTTGACGTCCGTCTAGTCCATAGAAAGGGGGTCTGAAAACCGAAAAGGAGAATGAAGCGAAACCAAAGTTGAAGCTCAGAACAGAAAAACAGAAAGAAAAAGAAGGAAAGTCATGTAGCAAGAACTACAAGTGCCAGGAAGCAAGTGGCTTACCTGTGACGAGCTGAGGAGGGGTGGTTCCCTCCCCGGCAATGCTCATTGCCGGGATGGAGCTGTCGGCGCCTGTGCTCGCCGCCTCTTCCTCCATGCGTGTGGGCTCATCGGTGGAAGCCCTTGCCGGGGACCCCCCCTTGGGCGGTGTGGTTGACGGAGGTGGCGTGGCGGTGGTGGCCCTCAGAAGCTCCTCCTGTTGCCGCTCTCCTCCTGCGAACCCGGCAAGGTTAGCAGTGAAGATGCACACCCTGACGCTCGCCAGTGGAAAATGAGTAACGGACTCATGCTGGGGGCTGGGTTGGGGGCTGTGTTGTGGGCTGGTGTCCGAGCTGATCGTAATCGTCGCCGGCGCACCTGAGGTGCTCGCCGGGGGCTCGTCGCCCATCGAGGTCTTGGCCCTCTTCGCTATCCTCTGGGCCAGTGTTTCCGTGTCACTGCGGAGCCAAGTCAAGACAAGATCAAGTTAGATAAAATAACTAAAGCAGAGAACCGGAGGATGAAGAAAGAGGTGACATACTCACTCATCCTCTCCCTCTGGCCCCCTCTTTCTATTCGGGCTGAAGGACGCGAGGTCGAAATCAGCCTCAGGTACGGTGTCCGTGAAAGGAGGAGGAGATGGAGACCTGGGCTGCTTGGCCGAGGAGGAGGCAGCAGCTGCAGCTTCCTTTGCTGCCGTAACCGTGCTCCTCGTATGACGCACGGGTTGCGCCTTGGCCTTTTGCCGTTGTGCGGCCTTGCTGGTCACTCCCTTGCCGGGGCCCTCTTTATGCAAAGAGGCCTGCTGGACTGGCTCGTCAGAGATAGCCCGCCGAAGGACACGTTTCTTCTCTTGGGATGGAGGCTCCTCCTCATCAGTTGCCTCTTCGGCCGTCTCTTCGGTCGCTTCTTCAGCAAGAGGAACCCCAGCGCCCGCGCCACTATGCTCTCCGGCAGGCTCCTTCCACTTGGCAAACTCTTTCTCCTCATCGGCCTCGTCCTCCATGGAGCCAATGCTACCGGCCTCCGCAGCAAGGGTTGCCTCCTCCGCCCTACTGGCAATGTATGCAACCTCTTCGGCGGTGGTGTCGTGGATAATCTGCGGCTCTGCATGGACGACCTTCTCTGACAAGTTGTCAAAGAATTCCTACACCAGCGCCGTGTCTGGCTTGTCCCGGGTCTGATCAAGACCATGGGCATTGAACACCAGCACCATGACGATGATGGAGGTCAAGGCACAGTTGTTGCACAAGGGGACCACCCCGCCGGCAACCTGAACGGCTTGTCAGACTTGCTAGTCTTGTCGGCCTTGAGCTGAAACAGCTTTTGACAGAGAGACACATGTTGCATTAACGTAAAGTTGTGGTTCAGGCCAGGGCGTGGCCTCATGATGTCTGCCTCATTCTTGAATCCCAGGCTGGCCTCCCCTTGTTGTGCATAGGAGCAATGTGGTGGTGGAGGAAGTCGGCCCCAATCATCTCGAGCGTCAGCCCAGCAGCTTTGAGGCGATGGATTTTGGTGGTGGCAACCGTGAGCTTCTTGTCGTCAGCATCAAAGTCACCCAAGTTCTTGCCGCGGACCAATTTTTTCCACTTGAGCATACAGAATGGCTGCGGCTCCTCCTCCACGATCCAACACCACCTGCCCCGCCATTCGTCCCACTTCTCCTTTTGGGTCCCCTCTAGGTACATGTTCTTGCTCAGGGCCCTCGGGATCCAAGTGACGCAGTCGAAGAGAGCCTCTCCTGGCTGGATGCAGGGGACAAAGTAGTGGAGGAAGAGCACCGTGTTGGGGACCACCCCGGCGAAGCCCTCGTAGAGGTTGGCAAAGATGGCCATGCATGCCACGGTGTTTGGTGTGAAATCCAGAAGACGGAGGTTGAAGGTGTGCATTATGTCGTTGAAGAAATCTGAGAACGGGGGGAAGAGCCCGCAGTAGAAGTAATCAACGAAGAAGGGATATTTATCAGGATCAGGTGTGGCGAAGGGAGCAGGGATGACACGGGTGGCGGGCTGCCCAGATGTCTCTCTCCCCCACAGGCGCTGGAATCGATCCCTGAGCGTGAGTGCGTCGACCGTCGGGGTGAAGACGACATACTTCTTCCGCAGCTTAGCCAATTCACTCTCCGGCACCTCCTTCCCCTCGCTCGCCTTAGACGCTCCCTTGCCCTTGCTCGTCTTGGGCGCCATGGCAACCGAAGGAGGGTGTGGGATCGAGAGTGGTGAGGGCGTGGCGGCGGCGGACGGAGGCGTAGGCTCTAGTTTGGGCTCGAGGAAGAAGAAGGGAGCGGTGGTTCCTAGATTGGGAAAGGCAAGATGGGTAAATGAGCAGCACCCCTACGGATTCCTCTTTTTATGGGGAAGGCGCGGGCTGCCTCTTTATTGTTCGATGTGAAGGCGCAGTGGGCGTGCTACGACCGTTCCACACACGACCCCCATGTCGCGCACTCAATACGGATCATGGGGAAGCGCAACAGACGAGAAGATTACAGCAGTTAATCCCTACCACGTGTGCCCACTCACTGTTTTGGGCTGGCCCAATGATGCTTCGCACTCGTGTATGGCCCAGGCCCAGGGGCTCCTATCGGTGTAAATAAGTCTGGGCCCTTTTTGTAGCCCTTACTTGTGCACGGGAAGTTGTAGCCGCACTTGTGGCGAGGCTTGACGGGGCAGTTGAAGGCAAAATACAAGACGACCAAGGCGGCATCCAAGCCAGTAAAGCAGAGAGCCAAAGACAAGCTAGACACCCGGCAAGTTCCTTGCCGGGGCGGCTTGCGAAGCCCCGACAAGACCCTTGCCAGGACGGCTTGCGAAGCACTAACAGGACCACCACCCTTGAGGTTGAGAGCCCTGGCACCATCGACAACGTCAAGGCTAAGACTCAGGGGCACATACGTAGTAGTATGCAGATCTTTGTGAAGACTGGTGGCATGCAGATCTTCGTGAAGACCAGAGGACGAAATCCCCGGCAAGGCTCTTGCCAGAGACGACCGCGAGGCCCCGACAAGACTCTTGCCGGGGACGACTACGAAGCCACAGCAAGGCTCGTGCACGACAAGGTTCCGCTGCCGTTCGACCGTTCCAGCACATCGACCAACCTGCCAACTAGGCAAGCACCTGCGTGGTGGCATGCAGATCTTCGTGAAGATCCTGCCACCACTCCAGCGCAGCGGCTAGCCAGTTAGATTGGTGTTGCATGCCTCGTTAGCTTGGATGCGTGCCAAGACAGGGTGAGGCGGTGACGGATGGGACGGGCTCTATTTCCGTCCCGATAAAGTTAGAGGGCACGTAAGCAGTGCATTTAATGTGTTTTTCCTACAATGCCAGTTATAAGCATATGCGTTGTAGCTACTTTACACCTCCTGTGTGACACTGTGGCGACCCCTTGGACGTATAAAAGGAGGCCCAAGGCGTACTGGAGATGGATTCAAACTTTTTGGACTGGGCATCCATAGCAGCTAGTCGAAGTCCAAGAACACGAAATATATACTCAAAGCCGGACTAGGGCTTTACGCTTCTCAGTGGCCCGAACCTGGGTAAAAATCCATCGTGTTGATCGTTGGACCTGCTCTTTGCACTCCTCTCTCTCCTACCAACTGTAGAAGGGATCCACGTGATCCCATAGGTGTCATTGCCCCGACAAATACGCGTGACCCCCTTGAAGATCATCCATCTTAGGCACCCTTTTGTGTAAGCAACGGTTCACTATTCTCAACTATGGTGAAGCCCATGGAACTGTTAGTAGATCATCGACAGCTATAGCTGACCGATTGTCCGAACCTTGTGAAGAGCTACACCATGTCATCAATGGATTGAACCGGAGCAACACTCAAGGCAAGCATAGTAAGAACATCAACCCTCACAATCAGATGTAGTCTAGATCGCAGCCTGCACCTACTCATATAGCTTCTCATGATGCCATTGTTGGGAAACGTATTTGAAAACAAAAGGTTTCACGCATACGGTTACCCAAGATCAAATGAAGATGCTTAACTGGTTGGGATCACGAACGTTATCGTCACCGTTTTGCAGCGGAAGAAGAGGTGTCGATGTAGATCATATTTGGATTCCCTTGGACCATTGATGAACGATCCCTCGTACCGCCCATGAATAGTCCATCGAACTAAAGACGGAAAGCATGACCTCTCTACTTCCTTGCAAGTGTGCAACCTTCACGATCCAACAACACTTCACCGTTCAAAGCTAATGAACACCGAAGAATTAGAGGGAGGAGATTAGAACCACACAGGGCTTCTATTTATGAGGACAAAAGGATTAGTCTGGCTCTAATTAGTCAACTAGGACCAACTAGAACTAGAACTAGAACTAGATAGAGCAAAAACCCCTAGTATATATAGGTTGGAGGAGTAGGAGAGGGCAGCCACCAAGGGAAGAAAGTCCCCCCTTGGGACGCCAGCCATTGGGTAGGAGTTGGACTCCTCCCTAGTCCAGTTTGGCCCCCCAAACGGCAAGGGGGCTGCCACTTCCTTATGGGCCTTCGTGGCCCATAACTCCTTCCACCTCTTGGCCTTTTAAGGCCCGTTGATATTTAAATTAAATAAAAAACGTTCTAAATACCTCTAGACCATTAAATATATATTTTAACATATCTAGAAACATTTACCACCTATATATAATATATCAGTAATACCCGGTATTACCCGATATTCACCAAAACCCTTTCGGTGACCCCAAATGCTTTCGGTGACCCCAAAACACTTCTGAATCCTCTCAGAACTATTCTGAATATTCATGAAATAATTACACAAATATATTCTCATGACTCCCGTCCTACTAACACTCAGCATATCTTGATTGCCTTAATCTTTTGACCCCATAGGTTTGGTGTGGCACCCCGGCTCAGAGAAAACTGGAATGCCCCGTATTCCAGCCCAGAGATCGAGGAGAAGTCTTTTGGAATACGGTGCTGCTTAGCATATAACAAACCAGCCTTTTATTAATACACGAATATGAATACAAGGTCTCCGATATTACAATGAATAACATCGGCACGGCGACACTACGCCATCCTCAGTTGCTCTATGCAAGCAGCATAACAACTTGAAGCAGTGGAATAACTCTAGCAGCGGAACAACGACGATGGTGGTGAACTCCACTCCGCAGGGACTCTGGCTGGAACGCTTATCCTAGCTCGCACGAACAGAAACCACGACAAGCAAGCAATCGAATCCGGCATGACCTGCAAGCTGGCATGACACGCCAAGTCAGTACATTGAATGTACTTGCAAGCTCACAATAACCAGAAGCATTCAAGACAAACAACATCATGGTAATTACAGGTTAAACAGGAATTATCATGATATCGTCAGAACAATATGACATGACATGACCAACATAAACACGATACAGCTATCACAACATGAACATATTAATCCGACAATACTAGCATGCAACATGATGACACTTCATGCACCATTTATTCTGCTCTGGTTACCTCGTAACCAACATATGCATCACTTACCAACCTCGGACATCACACGATCATCTCAGGATCAAATCAAGCTTGGTATAAACAATATCGTAGTAATCATTAAATGACCACAAGGAGCTCGATCTTTACCCACGACTCCCGCACAACCTCACGAATATACAAAATCTTGGTATCCTCGATACCACCGTGATCCTTACGGCGGTCACACCCACGACCAACACTTGGTCCCAAACCGTGATCCTTCCGGCGATCACAACCCGACCACTAAATGGCCCATGATCCTTACGGCGATCACAATCAACTTATCTCCTTATTCTTATTACTGTTGACTCATGGTGTGACCTACTTTCGACCTGGGCCCTTATCCGCGGGCGCGGCTATCGATAGATTTAATATACACTCTGCAAAGGTTAGTACACTGTACCCACACTACAGAACCCATGGCCTCGCACTCCCATTCGGGTGGACCAATGATGTTCCGACAAAACCGTCCTACTGCCATGACACTCTCCCGGCCACTCCGACTCACTCCCCACTGGGCTAAGTCATGGGTGGCCCCGTGTCTACCTCCAGACACAACGACCACCGCCGTGGCCCGTCCCACACGGGGACACGGATCCAAAAACTCAAATAACTCAACAACAGGCACACAAGGTTCTGCCTGCTTACCGGGCCAGGATACAGCACGCCCATAACCTTCCCTCGTTGGAGGCACCGGCGAGAGGCACGACAATAGACCCAGTTAGGACCGTCCCATACCGGTAAGCGTGGTTGCACTGGTCAGCATCGATTCAGTGGCACCATGACTCAGCCAACAGTTGTTCAAGTTCAATTTAATCTGGCTAACTTGAATGAAAATATGCTGAGCCATGATAAAATACATGAACATGATATCAACATAATCATGAGGGTATCACATAACTATCCACCATATCAACAATAAATCATATCCACTGAGCATGGCATACTGACTAGCATGACCATCTCCAACATCAACATGTACTACTAGCAAGCATAAACATATGAAAGGTAATACTAGCAGGTATAACATGATCACATAGTACAAGACAACATAGCACAAAAGTGAACATGCAAATCTGAACATCACCGGAACAACGATAACCATATTATCCACAAGCAAACATTTAATAAAGATTCAAGTTGAAAACCATGGCTCCTACATGACAATCATGCAAGTGGGTATTGTGGCTAGCCTGGGGGTGAAGAAGGCATCGGGGAGAAGTGCGGTGAAGCTTCGGAAGGATTTGCCGGAAACAGTTCTCTCTCGGAGGGGCTGCTTACGTGCAAGGACAAAAGGACATTTCCAGTATGTCAAACCATAATGAAAATGATACTAACAGAAAGATCTCGACGAGATGAAGAAGTGAGCATTGGTTTCACCTTAAACGGAGTTACGGTTGAAAAGTTATGAGGGGTTGAAGTTCAAGGACTTTTCTGCAAAAATAACATCACAACCAAGTCCCTGAGTGGATAAGGCAGAGACGGGTTTTCAGAAATACGCTTTCGATCAGTGAATACGCACTCACCAGAATACGCTTCCACTTGCCACGTCAGCATGGACAAGTCAACGCGGGGCCGGCTCCTGGGACGCTGACAGACGGGTCCCGCACGCAGGGGAGGGGCCGAGCCACGCTTGTCTTCTTCCTCCCGCTGCTCCCCCGTGCAGGACAGAAGGTGCAGGGGAGGGGTTGCGCTGCCGGCGACGTGGCGGTCGGCTCATGCTACCTCAGGTGGAGCGGTGACCATCGGCGAGATCGTGGGACCGCGCCGCACCCATCCCCAGGCAGAGGGGGCGCCGGGGAGGAGCGAAACGATCGTGGCGATGCAGGAACGGGAGCGGGCTCCGGTAGCCCTTTTTCTTGGAGGGGGAGCACTCCAGTGACGAGGAGGCTAGGGAGAGTGGGCGGGGTGACTTGCGGGGACGAGGGGGAGGCTCTGGTAGCGACGGGAGGGAGAGAGGAGCACCGGATGGCCGGACGGGCAGGTGGCCGGACGGTGGAGGCGGCGGTCGTGCGCAGGGAGGCGCGGCCAGAGGCACTTCGGGGTCGAACGAGTGGGGTGGGGAGGACCGCGGGAATGAGGGGGCTCGGGTGGACGGCTCGGGAGGAGGAGGGGAGCGCTGTGGTGGTCGGAACCGAGACCAACTCCGGCGAAGTCACGGTGATCCGAGGAGGAAACGGCAAGGGAGAGCTACTCTGGTGGACTAGGAGGGACGAGGAGGGGCTTGGGAGCTGCGAGAGAGTCCAGGTGTCCTTATATAGGTCGAGGGGAGGCTTCTGGAGCTCACGAGCGAGCTCCCGACCAAGCTTTAATGGCGGACAGTGGCGGGGCACGGCACGGGCGTGGACCTAGCGACGCATTAATGGCAAACCACGACGAGCCATTGACGCAGGGCGATGGAGGGCATCACGGGGGAGCTCCAGGACATGGTTGGAGGTCGAGACGAGGAGGGAGCCGACAAGAACAGGGGCAAGAAGAAGCCAGAGCGTGAAATGTGTGTGACGTCATCATGATCACCACGGGCTCGGGTGCAAATGGCGTGTTCTGGCCGGGCCGACCATGTCTAGTGGAATGACCCTAGTGTCCTGAGTATAAATGAGGAAACAAATCGTTCCAGGGGCAAAGAAGAGAATTGCACTTGGCTCCAAAGTAAACCAGCAGCCAAGTGTTTGTGTTGTGCAGTGGGGACACCAGCCAGGTAACTCAGTAAATAACTTGTCTGGGAGGTTTATCTATGGAAGGACTTTCATCCTGGAGGTTTTGAGGGTAAATGGGTCAAGATTTACTGCAGTTGCTTCACAACTGCACTTTTGGTCCAGAAATGAAGATCATGATGATGCTCTCACATCGAGTTATGGAATGGGATGCAACTTGGCAAATCCTCATGATATAGACATATAAAGATGCTGTAAAAAGCTCATGCCAAATGGACAAACCAAAATAGCACTTGCTTCACAAATATCATTTCTGTCCAGAAACTTGGAATAATATTCGTGATCAACTGGATCAATTAAATTATGCCAAATTGGGTGGAGATATGTTTTATGGGCATAAGAATGATCTGGTAATTTATCAGGATTTTTGAAGCAATATAAAATATACTTGCTTCACAACCTGAAAATATTGCCAGAAACAAAGATTTGCTCATGTGCTCACATAGATGATTGGATGGGGCTGAAAATGGGTGAAAGGGTTTAATATGAGCACATTAAGAAGTGTGCAAAAGTTCAACTCATTTGGGTACTCCTAGCTAGTACTTCCTTCACAAAGCCTTCTGTCTGACAGAAACTTTGAAAATTCACTGAGGAAGATTGGCTAGGCAAATAATGTTGAACTTGTGCATGGGTCAATTATTTGGACATATAAACATGCCCAAAAAGGTTGGGAGGCACTAGGAGAAATATAAATGACACTTCCTTCACAAAGCGCCATTTAGGGCAGAATAGAAAAAGGAATATTGGGGAATTATTTTTGAACATGGCAATGAAAAGTTTTGCCATATTTGTTCAAGATATGACCCAAAAAAATTATGAGAATTATTTGGGAATTTTTGGAGTGATGGAAATATAGGTTGCTTCACAACCTAGGGCAATTGGAGTTATTCCTTTGATAGAAAAGGAATATTCCCAATAAAAAGAATATTGGGATTTGGGCTAGGATGGAAATTACAGGGTCTAGCGAAGGATTTGGAAATGACAAGCCACTCTGGAAACAAAGAAGAGGGCATCTTCTTCAGTTTCCAGACCACAAAGCCACGGAAAAAGAAAACTCGGGCAAAAACCTCGGAAAAACAAAAGAAAAAGAAAGGGCCAAAAATCAGGTTGTCACATTTGGTAACTCATAGACATGAACGAAACAGTTCATTCAATGACCGGCAGCGGGACCATGGACGTCCGTATCGATCCCTATCAGTACACAGATGATATTCGTGTGAACCTTGGGTTATTAGGTGACGTTCCCTTTGGTTCACGACACTTTACAAAACCCGGGATGCATCGGTATCGTCCTGGGTCATCACCATGCTCACTATACCAAAATCCTCGTTACCAGTTTTGTTCTTCTTTCTTGTTATTGTGTTCTGCATACCCGTGACGAAGTCACATGTGTTTAGCCAGACGATGATTGATGTCATCGCACCGAGAGGGACCTAATAATGTATCTCCATTGAGGAGAAAATCCCACTCTCGAGCTATCCGATTACTTGTCAAACTTTCCGATGAACCCGTAAATTGTCGTTTTGATCACCGTGTTACACGTGACGTCTGAGCAACCCTGATAAGTCTCCAACGTATCTATAATTTTTTATTGTTCCAAGTTATTACATTATCCATCTTGGATGTTTTATATGCATTTATATGCTCTTTTATATTATTTTTGGGACTAATCTACTAACCTAGAGCCTAGTGCCAGTTTCTGTTTTTTGCTTATTTTTGAATTTTGCAGAAAAGGAATATCAAACGGAGTCCAAACGAGCTGAAAATTTATGATGATTTTTTATGGAATAGAAGAAGCCCCCGAAGCACAAGAGTTGGGCCAGAAGAGTCCCGAGTCAATGACAAGGGTGGAGGATGCACCCACCACCCTAGGGTGCGGCCCCTGCATTGTAGCTGACTCGTGGGACCCCCCTGACGTGAAACCGACACAAAAAATTCCTATAAATCCATAAACCCCTAGAAAGAAACCTAGATCGGGAGTTCCGCCTCCGCAAGCCTCTGTATCCACGAAAACCCAATCGGGACCCTATTTCGGCACCCTGCCGGAGAGGAAATCATCACCGGAGGCCATCTTCATCATCCCGATGCTCTCCATGATGAGGAGGGAGTAGTTCACCCTCGGGGCTGAGGGTATGTACCAGTAGCTATGTGTTTGATCTCTCTCTCTCTCTCTCTCTCTCTCTCTCTCGTGTTCTTGATTTGGCATGATCTTGATGTATCGCGAGCTTTATTACTATAGTTGGATCATATGGTGTTTCCTCCCCCCCCCCTCTACCTTCTTGTGAAGAATTGATTTTTACCTTTTAGGTTTCACTATTATCGGATTGAATACTATTATGGATTTGAGAACACTTGATGTATGTCTTGTGATGGGATACCTATGGTGACAATGGGATGTTCTATTGATTCACTTGATGTATGTTTTGGCATTCAACTCGTGGATTCCCGAGGTGACATTGGGGTAATCTATGCATAGGGGTTGATGCACGTTTTCATCCTTGTTTCTCCGGTAGAGATCTTGGGCACTCTTTGAGGTTCTTTGCGTTGGATTGAATATTATGAATCTGAAGTTGTTTGATGCATATCATATAATTGACCCACGGATACTTGTGGTGACATTGGAGTATCTAGGTGGCATTAGGGTTGATTGATGTGTGTCATATGGTGTTATTTTACTACAAACTCTAGGGTTGTTTGTGACACTTATAGGAATAGCTCAATGGATTGATCAGAAAGAATAACTTTGAGGTGGTTTCGTACTCTACAAGCAATTTCATCTTATATTCTCTGCCATAGGAACTTTGGAGTGACTTTTGTTGCACGTTGAGGGATTGCTATATGATCTAATTATGTTATCATTGTTGAGAGAACTTGCACTAGTGAAAGTTTGAACCCTAGGCCTTGTTTCCAAGCATTGCAATACCGCTTCTGCTCACTTGTGTTACTAGTTACCTTGCTGTTTTATATTTTCAGATTACAAAAACCTATATTTAGTATCCATATTACACTTGTATCACCATCTCTTCGCTGAACTAGTGCACTTATACAATTTACCATCGTATTGGGTGTCTTGGGGACACAAGAGACTCTTTGTTATTTGGTTGCAGGGTTGTTTGAGAGAGACCATCTTCATCCTACGCCTCCCACGGATTGATAAACCTTAGGTCATGCACTTGAAGGAAATTTGCTACTGTCCTACAAAACTCTGTGCTTGGAGGCCCAACACGAGTCTATAAGAAGAAGGTTGTGTAGTAGACATCAAACCCCAAAGCCACCGTATCGTAAGAAGTGACCATGATACTTTCATGGTCTGAGGAGCAATATCACACGTTAACACTCCATGTTAGTACAATTAAATCCATACGATTTTAAATTCAATTCATAACAAATAAGATTGGGCCAATTCAATATGACAGTTCTTCAAACGTCATAATCTCAATATTGTTTTAGTACTATCGTTACACTTATCGATATCCTAAGATCTGGAAAAAAATGGTCGCCAACAATACTTGAGCTATTCCTAGAGGCAAGACTAGGAACCTTTTATTTAACCGTTCATCATTCCACACGTGCATATGAGTTCTCAACTAAACCGCATATTCCAAGTTCATAGTAGTTATAGCATGAAATATAAACTCTTAATTATGAATATGGAAATATAATAATACAAATATTATTGCCTCTAGGGCTTATTTCTAACATCCTTTGGTTCAACTAGTAGCTAATCTAGAAAGAAATGGAGGGTGGTCTAAAAGTTATCAGGGAGAAAACTAAATGCTCTTTTGAACCACAATTTGAATCCGAGTAGCAAGATGTATGTGGAGAGGCTGACAGTGGGTCCATGTACACAGGCAAGCAAGTGCCTCCTTATTATGCTAAAAAATTGAATCCTCCCCCTGACTGTTGGGACCTGCTACGTCTTGAGCTTGCGTTGGTTTTCCTTGAAGAGGAAAGGGTGATGCAGCAATAGTAGCGTAAGTATTTCCCTCAGTTTTTGAGAACCAAGGTATCAATCCAGTAGGAGGCTACTCAAAAGTCCCACGCACCTACACAAACAAACAAAGAACTCGCAACCAACACAATAAAGGGGTTGTCAATCCCTTCACGGCCACTTGCGAAAGTGAGATCTGATAGAGATAGTATGATAAGATAAATATATTTTTGGTATTTTATAATATAGATGCAAAAAGTAAAGATGCAAATAAAAGTAGATTGAAAGCTTGTATGATAAAAGATAGACCCGGGGGGCATAGGTTTCACTAGTGGCTTCTCTCAAGATAGCATAAGTATTACGGTGGGTGAACAAATTACTGTCGAGCAATTGATAGAAAATCGAATAATTATGAGATTATCTAGGCATGATCATGTATATAGGCATCACATCCGCGACAAGTAGACCGACTCCTGTCTGCATCTACTACTATTACTCCACACATCGACCGCTATCCAGCATGCATCTAGAGTATTAAGTTCATAAGAACATAGTAACGCATTAAGAAAGATGACATGATGTAGAGGGATAAACTCAAGCAATATGATATAAACCCCATCTTTTTATCCTCGATGGCAACAATACAATACGTGCCTTGCAACCCTTTCTGTCACTGGGTAAGGACACCGCAAGATTGAACCCAAAGCTAAGCACTTCTCCCATGGCAAGAAAGATCAACCTAGTAGGCCAAACAAAACTGATAATTCGAAGAGACTTGCAAAGATAACTCAATCATACATAAAAGAATTCAGAGAAGATTCAAATATTTCTCATAGATAAACTTGATCATAAACCCACAATTCATCGGATCTCGACAAACACACCGAAAAGAGTTTACATCGAATAGATCTCCACAAGAGAGGGGGAGAACATGGTATTGAGATCCAAAAAGAGAGAAGAAGCCATCTAGCTAATATCTATGGACCCGAAGGTCTGTGGTAAACTACTTACAACTCATCGGAGGGGCTATGGTGTTGATGTAGAAGCCCTCCGTGGTAGATTCCCCCTCCGGTGGAGCGCCGGCGAAGGCTCCAAGATGGGATCTCGCGGATACAGAAGGTTACGGCAGTGGAAATTGTTTTTCGTTGGCTCCCTAGATGTTTTCGGGGTACATAGGTATATATAGGAGGAAGAAGTACGTCGGTGGCTTCTCGAGGGGCCCAGGAGACAGGGGGCACGCCCAGGAGGGCTGGGCGCGCCCTTCTATCTCCTGGCCGCCTCGATTGCTTCTTGACTTGCACTCCAACTCCTCTGGATCATGTTCGTTCCAAAAATCACGCTCCTGAAGGTTTCATTCCGTTTGGACTCCGTTTGATATTCCTTTTCTTCGAAATACTGAAATAGGTAAAAAAACAACAATACGGGTTGGGCCTCTGGTTAGTAGGTTAGTCCCAAAAATGATATAAATGTGTAAAATAAAGCCCATAAACATCCAAAAGGGGTAATATAATGGCATGGAACAATCAAAAATTATAGATACGTTGGAGACGTATCAAGCATCCCCAAGCTTAATTCCTGCTCGTCCTCGAGTAGGTAAATGATAAAAACAGAATTTTTGATGTGGAATGCTACCTAGCATAATTCTCAATGTAATTTTCTTTATTGTGGCATGAATGTTCAGATCCAAATGATTCAAAATAAAAGTTCATATTGACATAAGAAATAGTAATACTTCAAGCATACTAATCAAAGCAATCATGTCTTCTCAAAATAACATGGCTAAAGAAAGTTATCCCTACAAAATCATATAGTCTAGCTGTTGCTCTATCTTCATCACACAAAGTATTTAATCATGCACAACCCCGATGACAAGCCAAGCAATTGTTTCATACTTTAGTAATCTCAAACTTTTTTAATTTTCACGCAATACATGAGCATGAGCCATGAACATAGCACTATATGTGGAATAGAATGGTGCTTGTGGAGAAGACAAAAAGGAGAAGATAGTCTCACATCAACTAGGCGTATCAACAGGCTATGGAGATGCCCATTAATAGATATCAATGTGAGTGTGTAGGGATTGCCATGCAACGGATGCACTAGAGCTATAAATGTATGAATGCTCGACAAAAGAAACTAAGTGGGTGTGCATCCAACCCGCTTGCTCACGAAGACCTAGGGCATTTGAGGAAGCCCATCATTGCAATATACAAGCCAAGTTCTATAATGAAAAATTCCCACTAGTATATGAAAGTGACAATCATAGGAGACTCTCTATCATGAAGGTCATGGTGCTACTTTGAAGCACAAGTGTGGTAAAAAAGGATAGTAGCATTGTCCCTTCTCTCTTTTTCTCTCATTTTTTTCTTTTTTTTCCTTTTCTTTTTCTTTTCTTTTTTTTCTTTTTTTATTTTTTTTCTTTGGCCTTTCGTTTTTTTCTTTTGGCATTACTCTTTTTTTTCTTTTTTTGTAAAGTCCGAAGTCTCATCCCGACTTGTGGGGGAATCATAGTCTCCATCATCCTTTCCTCACTGGGACAATGCTCTAATAATGAAGATCATCACACTTTTATTTACTTAAAACTCAAGAATTACAACTCAAAACTTAGAACAAGATAGGACTCTATATGAATGCCTCCGGCGGTGTGCCGGGATATGCAATGAATCAAGAGCAACATGTGTGAAAATTATGAAGGTGGCCTTGCCACAAATACGATGTCAAGTACATGATCATGCAAAGAGCAATATGACAATGATGATGCGTGTCATATAAACGGAACGATGGAAAGTTGCATGGTAATATATCTCGGAGTGGCTATGGAAATGCCATAATAGGTAGGTATGCTGGCTGTTTTGAGGAAGGTATATGGTGGGTGTATGGTACCGGCGAAAGTTGCGCGGTACAAGAGAGGCTAGCAATGGTGGAAGGGTGAGAGTGCGTATAATCCATGGACTCAACATTAGTCAAAAGAACTCATATACTTATTGCAAAAATCTACAAGTCATCAAAAACAAAGTATTACGCGCATGCTACTAGGGGGTAGATTGGTAGGAAAAGACCATCGCTCGTCCCCGACCGCCACTCATAAGGAAGACAATCAATAAATAAAATTGTGCTCGAACTTCATCACAAAGCGGTTCACCATATGTGCATGCTACGGGAATCACAAACTTCAACACAAGCATTCTTTAAATTCATAATCACCCAACTAGCATGACTTTAATATCACTACCTCCATATCTCAAAACAATTATCAAGTATCAAATTGATCTTAGCATCCAATTCACTTCCTATGATAGTTTTTATTATACCCAACTTGGATGCCTACCATTCTAGGACCAATTTTATAACCATAGAAAATACCATGCTTTTCTAAGAGACTCTCGAAATAATATAAGTGAAGCATGAGAGACTAGCAATTTCTACAAAATTAAGCCACCGCCGTGCTCTAAAAAATATAAGTGAAGCACTAAAGCAAAAACTATCTAGCTCAAAAGATATAAGTGAAGCACATAGAGTATTCTAATAAATTTCAATCAAGTGGGCTTCTCCCAAAAGGTGTGTACAGAAAGGATGGTTGGGGTAAACTAAAAAGCAAATACTAATATCATACACGACGCTCCAAGCAAAACACATATCATGTGAATATAGCTCCAAGTAAAGTTACCAATGAACGAAAACGAAAGAGGGGATGCCTTCCCGGGGCATCCCCAAGCTTAGGATTTTCGCTATTCTTGAATATCTTGGGGTGCCTTAGGCATCCCCAAGCTTAGGATTTTGCCACTCCTTATTCCATAGTCCATCAAATCTTTACCCAAAACTTAAAAACTTCACAACACAAAACTCAACAGGAAATCTTATAAGCTCCGTTAGTGAAAGAAAACAAAACCACCACATAAGGTACTGTAATGAACTCATTCTTTATTTATATTGGTGTTAAACCTACTGTATTCCAACTTCTCTATGGTTTATAAACTATTTTACTAGCCATAGATGCATCAAAATAAGCAAACAACACACGAAAAACAGAATCTGTCAAAAACAGAATAGTCTGTAGCAATCTGTAACTAACGCAAACTTATGGAACTCTAAAAATCCTAAAAAAATAGGAAGTCCTGGGAAATTTGTCTATTGATCAGCAGCAAAAAGAATCAACGCAAAATCACGTTTCTGCGATTTAACCAAATTAATTTCGTGCACGCAAAGTTTCTGTTTTTTCAGCAGAATCAAATTAACTATCACCATAGGTTATCCTATAGGTTCTACTTGGCACAAACACTAATTAAAACATAAAAAAACATCTAAACAGAAGGTAGATGCAAAATTTATTACTAAACAGAAACAAAAACAAAAAACACAAATAAAATTCGGTTGCCTCCCAACTAGCGCTATCGTTTAACGCCCCTAGCTATGCATAAAAGCGAAGATAGATCTAAGTAGTGCCATCTTTGGCACTCGGAAAGAAAAGAGCAAATTTCCTTTCTATGGCATTCATCCTTCTATTTTGGGAAATCACATTGCCATTAATGGAGGAAGTAAGATTAAGCACGTTACGGAAATTTGCATCTAAACTAGACTTCATCTCTTTGATAATTTCGTTTTGATAAAAGCATAAGAGGGTGGTAGATTCAACCTTATCATTCATGGGGTGCCCAAATATAGTTTTCATTCTTTCATAGATATCTATAGCATCCCCTTCAAGAAAACCTTCTTCAAAAATAGAATCTAGAACTTGCTTGAAAGAAGCGGGTAAGCCAACATAGAAACTTTTTAAGTAAACCTCAATTTGATATTGTGGTACATAGCTAGCCCGAATTCTTAATAACCTACTCCAAGCATCTTTCAAAGACTCATCATGTAAATAACGAAAAATTCTAGAGTCATCTTCATCAAAATTATTTAAGCTCTCATTGGTGACCCCGGTGGGTCTTTCCATAGCATCATTATTTATGAGCCTAGAGAGGATAGAGGGGTTATCCAAGGTACTAGAACCCGGGAGAGGACCCTTAGTTCTTTTTGATTCGGCCATGGCAGCGGGAAGGCAAACGAAAAAGAGAGAGGAGAAGATTGGGAAAGAGAGGGCGAATAAAACGGCAAGGGTGAAGTGGGGGAGAGGAAAACGAGAGCCAAATGGCAAATAATGTAAATGCGAGGGAGATGAGTTTGTGATGGGTACTTGGTATGTCTTGACTTGAGCGAAGACCTCCCCGGCAACGGCGCCAGAAATCCTTATTGCTATGTCTTGAGCTTGCGTTGGTTTTCCTTGAAGAGGAAAGGGTGATGCAACAATAGTAGCGTAAGTATTTCCCTCAGTTTTTGACAACCAAGGTATCAATCCAGTAGGAGGCTCCTCAAAAGTCCCATGCACCTACACAAACAAACAAAGAACTCGCAACCAACGCAATAAAGGGGTTGTCAATCCCTTCACAGCCAGTTGCAAAAGTGAGATCTGATAGAGATAGTATGATAAGATAAATATATTTTTGGTATTTTATAATATAGATGCAAAAAGTAAAGATGCAAATAAAAGTAGATTGAAAGCTTATATGATAAAAGATAGACTCGGGGGCCATAGGTTTCACTAGTGGCTTCTCTCAAGATAGCATAAGTATTATGGTGGGTGAACAAATTACTGTCGAGCAATTCATAGAAAAGCGAATAATTATGAGATTATCTAGGCATGATCATGTATATAGGCATCATGTCCGTTACAATTAGACCGACTCCTGCCTGCATCTACTACTATTACTCCACACATCGACCGCTATCCAGCATGCATCTAGAGTATTAAGTTCATAAGAACATAGTAACGCATTAAGAAAGATGACATGATGTAGAGGGATAAACTCAAGCAATATGATATAAACCCCAACTTTTTATCCTCGATGGCAACAATACAATACGTGCCTTGCAACCCTTTCTGTCACTGGGTAAGGACACCGCAAGATTAAACCCAAAGCTAAGCACTTCTCCCATGGCAAGAAAGATCAATCTAGTAGGCCAAACCAAACTGATAATTCGAAGAGACTTGCAAAGATAACTCAATCGTACATAAAAGAATTCAGAGAAGATTCAAATATTTCTCATAGATAAACTTGATCATAAACCCACAATTCATCGGATCTCGACAAACACACCGCAAAAGGAGTTTACATCGAATAGATCTCCACAAGAGAGGGGGAGAACATGGTATTGAGATCCAAAAAGAGAGAAGAAGCCATCTAGCTAATAACTATGGACCCGAAGGTCTGTGGTAAACTACTCACAACTCATCGGAGGGGCTATGGTGTTGATGTAGAAGCCCTCTGTGGTCGATTCCCCCTCCGGCGGAGCGCCGGCGAAGGCTCCAAGATGGGATCTCACGGATACAGAAGGTTACGGCGGTGGAAATTGTTTTTCATTGGCTCCCTGGATGTTT
This sequence comes from Triticum dicoccoides, assembly GCF_002162155.2. Taxonomy (NCBI): domain Eukaryota; kingdom Viridiplantae; phylum Streptophyta; class Magnoliopsida; order Poales; family Poaceae; genus Triticum; species Triticum dicoccoides. The sequence continues at coordinate 464,821,449 of NC_041389.1, read as the reverse complement.
TCGGGGGACATAGGTATATACAGGAGGAAGAAGTACATCGGTGGCCGCTCGAGGGGCCCAGGAGACAGGGGCGCGCCCAGGAGGGGTGGGTGCGCCCTCCTATCTCCTGGCCGCCTCGATTGCTTCTTGACTTGCACTCCAACTCCTCTGGATCACGTTCGTTCCAAAAATCACGCTCCCAAAGGTTTCATTCCGTTTGGACTCCGTTTGATATTCCTTTTCTTCGAAATACTGAAGTAGGCAAAAACAGCAATATGGGCTGGGCCTCCGGTTAGTAGGTTAGTCCCAAAATGATATAAATGTGTAAAATAAAGCCCATAAACATCCAAAAGGGGTAATATAATAGCATGGAACAATCAAAAATTATAGATACGTTGGAGACATATCAGGACCCACCAGCTATATCTTCGCAAGGAAAGAAGTGCCTCCTTATTAAGCGATAAATGACGATTGCTCCCCATGACAACTGGGGCCCACCAGATTTGGAGGCTGACTTCTGGCCCCACTCAATTGACGCGTACGCAGGCTTTGCCAACTTAGTCAATAAACAATTCTATCAGCAGTGATCGTTGGATGTTAATCCCAATGGTCACGCTACTTCTTCAACCTCTGATTTTCTTGCTCCAGCCACCCATACCAGCGCCGGCGGGACCGTGTGCTCCTGCCTCCCGTGGCCGGCTATGCTGCCACAAAGGCCTCACCATCCCCTACTACTCCCACCGCAGGCCAGACCATCCCTCTACTCACCCACACACCCTGATATTCTGCGGCGGCGGCAGCCTCACACCGCAGCTAAACCAGTCAACCCTTGTACTCCCCTCCGCGCCTTCCCTGGCTCCGCGTCGTTCCCTTCCTAGGCCTTGCCGTCGTTCACCGCCTGGTTGTTGTCCGTGCGACGTGGTCAACGAACGACAATCATTGGAGGAGTGTACGCGGTGAGGCTGGCTGCTGGACCCACCAGCTACATCTTCGCACGCAAGGAAGTGCCCCTTATTATGCGCAAAAAAATGAATCCTCTCACTGACAGCTCAGACCCACCATCTATATCTTCACATGCAAGGAAATGCCTCCTTATCCTCGATGACAGATGGGACCCACCCGGTCGAAGCATACACAACATTGTCATTCTGGTCGTAAACGTGTACGTACATACTGGTCCATAGGTATGTCTGCCATGATGAACCATGGCCGAGTAAGGAGCGGTAGCAGTTCCGGCAGTCCCTCCTAAATCGTATACACATACGTACAGCCACGCCACAAAAAAGACGGGCATGTACATACATATGGGCATGGTCTCGAACGCGTATAGCGACAGTGTTCTGTTCATCAGTAGTCAACCGGATGGGTCAGAACAGAGAAATAGCGTCGTGATCATCGGGAGGCAACCCACTGGGTCGGAATGTTTCATGTTCAACGGGAACGAACCGGCTTGGACGGAACAGCCGAAACGGCAGTCAATTGGCTGGGTCAGAACGAATTGTTTTACTGACAGGAGTATCCTACAAGAAAACGGAGTTCGGAGGGCACACGAGATGGTTACAAGCCTGGGAGGCGCGCCAGCGGGGTAGGTCGCGCCCCATGGCTTGTCGCCTCCTCGTGCACTTTCTGGAATACTTCTTATTTTTCTAATTTTTTAAATATTCCAAAAAAGAGTAAAATTGCTTCTGGAAAAGTTTTGGAGTCGGTTCACATACCTATTCCTTTTCGGAGTTCTGGGTCATTCTGGAAAGTTTCCCTTATGTACTCCTCTGGTGTTATGGTATTAATAATATTGGTTTCAACATTTATGGGAGTACCTGAGATATAATGTTTGATTTTTTGCCCGTTTACCACCTTTGGGTTAGTGCCCTCGGCGTTGTTGATCTTGATGGCACCGGAACGATAAACTTCCTCGATAATGTAAGGCCCTTCCCATTTAGATAGAAGTTTTCCTGCAAAAAAGTCTTAAATGAGAATTATATAGCAAGACATGGTCACCTACATTGAATTCACGCTTTTGTATCCTTTTATCATGCCATCTTTTAACATTTTCTTTAAATAACTTGGCATTTTCATAGGCTTGGGTTCTCCATTCATCAAGAGAGCTAATGTCAAATAACCTCTTTTCACTGGCAAGTTTGAAATCATAGTTGAGCTCTTTAATTGCCCAATAAGCCTTATGTTCTAGTTCAAGAGGTAAGTGACATGATTTTCCATAAACCATTTTATACGGAGACATACCCATAGGGTTTTTATAAGCAGTTCTATAAGCCCATAATGCATCATCAAGTTTTTTAGACCAGATCTTTCTAGATCTATTAACAGTCTTTTGCAGGATCAATTTAATTTCTCAATTACTCAACTCTACTTGACCACTAGACTGAGGATGATAAGGAGATCCAATTCTATGGTTGACATCATATTTAGCAAGCAATTTGCGAAAATCACCATGAATAAAGTGTGAACCACCATCAGTCATCAAGTATCTAGGGACTCCAAACCTCGGGAAAATAACTTCTTTAAGCATTTTAATAGAAGTGTTATGATCAGCACTACTAGTTGGAATAGCTTCTACCCACTTAGTAACATAGTCAACAGCAACTAAAATATGTATATACCCATTAGAGGAAGGAAAAGGCCTCATATAATCAAATCCCCAAACATCAAATGGTTCAATAACAAGGGAATGATTCATAGGCATTTCCTAACATCTACTAATATTACCAATCCTCTGGCATTCATCACAAGACAAGACAAACTTACGAGCGTCCTTGAAAAGAGTAGGCCAATAAAAACCAGATTGTAATACCTTGTGTGCAGTTCTATCACCATCATGGTGTCCTCCATAAGCCTCGGAGAGACACTTGCATAGGATCTGTTCCTGTTCATGCTCAGGTACACAACGTCTAATAACACCATCTACTCCTTCCTGTAAAGATGTGGGTCATCCCAGAAGTAATGTCTTAAATCATAGAAAACCTTTTTATTTTGCTGGTATGTGAAACTAGGTGGTATAAATTTAGCAACAATGTAACTAGCATAATCAGCATACCATGGAGCAATACGAGAAGCATTTATGACAGCTAATTTTTCATTAGGGAAGCTATCATCAATAGGTAATGGGTCATCAAGAACCTTTTCTAACCTAGACAAGTTGTCTGCTACGGGGTTCTCAGCACCCTTTCTATCAATAATATACAAAACAAATTCTTGTAGCAAGAGAACCCATCTAATAAACCTATGTTTAGCATCTTTATTTTCCATAAGGTATTTAATAGCAGCATGATCAGTGTGAACAGTTACTTTGGAATAAACAATATTAGATCTGAATTTATCACAGGCAAAAACAACTGCTAAAAATTCTTTTTCAGTAGTAGCATAATTTCTATGAGCATTGTCTAGAGTTTTACTAGCATAATGAATAACATTTAATTTCTTATCAACTCTTTGTCCTAGAACAGCTCCAACAGTATAATCACTAGCATCACATATAATTTCAAAGGTAGATTCCAATCAGGTGGTTGAACAATAGGTGCAGAAATCAAGGCTTTCTTAAGGATTTCAAATGCTTCTACACAATCATAATCAAAAACAAATGGAACATATTTTTGCAAGAGATTAGTGAGAGGCCTAGAAATTTTAGAGAAGTCTTTAATAAACCTCCTATAGAAACCGGCATGACCAAGGAAACTTCTTATACCTTTGACATCTTTAGGACATGACATTTTTTCAATAGCATCAACTTTAACTTTATCAACTTCAATACCACTTTCAGAAATTTTATGACCCAAGACAATACCTTCATTAACCATAAAGTGGCACGTCTTCCAATTCAAGACAAGATTAGTTTCTTCACATCTCTGCAAAACTCGATCAAGGTTGCTCAAGCAATCATTAAAAGAAGTTCCGTAAACAGAGAAATCATCCATGAAAACCTCAACAATCTTTTCACAAAAGTCAGAGAATATAACAGTCATACATCTTTGAATGGTGGCAGATGCATTATATAAACCAAAAGGCATACGTCTATAAGCAAAGGTACTGAAAGGGCAAGTAAAAGTAGTTTTTTCTTGATCCTCTTTTGACACAAGTATTTGAGAGAAAGCAGAATAACCATCTAGAAAGCAAAAGTGTGTATGTTTTGATATTCTTTCTAGCATTTGATCAATCAAAGGTAGAGGATAATGATCTTTCCTAGTAGCTTTATTCAACTTTATAAAATCAGCGACCATTCTATAACCTCTAACAATTCTTTGTGGAATCGATTCATTCTTATCATTAGGAACAACGGTAATACCTCCCTTCTTAGGGACATAGTGAACATGACTTACCCATCTACTATCAGCAATAGTATAAATTATACCTGCCTTCAGAAGCTTTAGTATTTCATTTATTACCACTTCTTTCATCTTAGGATTTAACCGTCGTTGATGATCAACAACTGGTTTGGCATCAGACTCCACATTAATTTTATGCTGGCATAGAGTGGGACTAATGCCTTTAATATCACGCAGAGTATATCCAATAGTAGCACGGTGCTTCTTCAGAGTTTTCAATAATTTCTTTTCTTCATGCTCTAAAAGGTTAGCACTAATAATAACAGGATATATCTTCTTTTCATCAAGATAAGCATATTTCAAAGTATCAGGTAATTGTTTAAGCTCAAACATGGGATCACCCTTGGGTGGAGGAGGATCCCCAAGAATCTCAACAGGCAAGTTGTCTTTCAAAACAGGCATTTGGTTAAACAAAATCTCATCTAGTTCCCACCTTTCATTCATAAACATGTCATTTTCGTGGTCTAGCGGATACTGTTCTAAAGGATCTGTAGGAGGCACAGCAATAGAAGGAAGACCAATAATTTCATCCTTACTAGGCAATTATTTATCATGGGGTTGTCTACGAAATTTAGAGAAATTAAACTCATGTGATGCATCCCCAAAACTTATAGTAACAGTTTCCTTCTCGCAATCTATCTTAGCATTAACGGTTATCAAGAAAGGTCTACCAAATATAATGGGACAAAAATCATCTTGTGGGGAACCAAGAACAAGAAAATCAGTAGGGTATTTTATCTTCCCACACAAGACTTCAACATATCTAACAATCCCAATTGGTGATATAGTATCTCTATTAGCAAGCTTAATAGTAACATCAATATCTTCTATTTCAGCAGGTGAAATATCATTCATAATTTCTTGGTATAAAGTAAAGGGAATTTAACTCACACTAGCACCCAAATCACATAAGCCATGATAACAATGATCTCCTATTTTAACAGAAACAACAGGAGTGCCAACAATAGGTCTATGTTTATCTTTTGTATCAGGTCTAGCAATTCTAGCAGCTTCATCACAGAAATAGATAACATGCCCATCAATATTATCGACCAAGAGATATTTAACCATAGCAATACTAGGTTCAACTTTAATTTTCTTAGGGGGTGTAGGTGTTCTATTATGACTCTTATGAACCATAGTTGAAGCTTTAGCATGATCCTTTATCCTAATAGGGAAAGGTGGTTTCTCAGTATAAGCAGTAGGAATAACAGGATCAACATTATAAGTAATAGTTTCTTCTTCAACTTTAAGGGGTTCTGCTACTTTTACTTTGATGGGAGGATGATATTTAAACCACTTCTCCTTAGGGGGATCAACATGAGTACCAAATGATTCATAGAAAGAAGCTACTATCTCAGAGTCAAGTCCATATTTAGTGCTAAATTCATGAAAAGCATCGGTATCCATAAAACATTTAACACAATCAAACTTTAGGTTTATACCTGACTCCTTACCTTTGTCGAGTTCCCAATCTTTAGAGTTGCGTTTAATTATTTCCAATAAATCCCATTTGAATTCAATAGTCTTCTTCATAAAAGAACCAGTACAAGAAGTATCGAGCATGGATTGATCATTACGAGAAAGCCGAGCATAAAAATTCTGAATAAGAATTTCTCTTGAGAGCTCATGATTGGGGCATGAATTTGATTTAAGCCTCTCCAAGCTTGAGCGATACTTTCTCCTTCACGAGGCCAAAAATTATAAATATAATTCCAATCACGATGAACCAGATGCATAGGATAAAATTTCTGATGAAATTCCAATGTCAATCAGTTGGTGTTCCAAGTCCCAATATCATCGCATAGCCTATACAAAGTCAATGCCTTCTCCTTCAAAGACAAAGGGAATACCTTCTTCTTGACTTCATCCTCGGGCAAACCTGCAAGCTTAAATAATCCACAAACTTTATCCACATTGATTAGATGCATATCAGGATGTAATGGTCCATCTCCTGCATAAGGATTAGCTAGCAGTTTCTCTATCATACCCGAAGGAATTTCATAATAAATATTTTCAGTAGGTTCAGTAGATTGAGGAGAAACTCTTTTCTCTTTCCGGTCGGGGTGAAGATACCCCAAACAAGCCCCTCAAAGTATGATTCTCCATAGTATCAAGTGATAGTAAATTTCAGCACACTATATAAATGTTTGCTTATGAAATTCCACTCACCAAAGGCGCTTCACTCCCTGACAACGGCGCCAGAAAAGAGTCTTGATGACCCACAACTATAGGGGATCTATCGTAGTTTTTTCGATAAGTAAGAGTGTCGAACCCAACGATGAGCAGAAGGAAATGACAAGCGGTTTTCAGCAAGGTATTCTCTGCAAGCACTGAAATTATCGGTAATAGATAGTTTTGTGATAAGATAATACGAAATGGGTAACAAGAAACGAGTGTAACTAAGGTGCAGCAAGGTGTACCAATCCTTTTTGTAGCAAAGGACAAGCCTGGACAAACTCTTATATAAAACAAAGAGCTCTGGAGCACACATGGGAATTATTGTCAAGTTAGTTTTCATCGTGCTCATATGATTTGCATTCATTACTTTGATAATTTGATATGTGTGTGGACCAGTGCTTGGGTTCTATCCTTACTTGGACAAGCCTCCCACTTATGATTAACCCCTCTCGCAAGCATCCGCAACTACAAAAGAAGAATTAAGATAAATCTAACCATAGCATGAAACATATGGATCCAAACCAGCCCCTTAAGAAGCAACACATAAACTAGGGTTTAATCTTCTGTCACTCTAGCAACCCATCATCTACTTATTACTTCCCATTGCCTTCCCCTAGGCCCAAATCATGGTGAAGTGTCATGTAGTCGACGTTCACATAATACCACTAGAGGAGAGACAACATACATCTCATCAAAATATCAAACAAATACCAAATTCACAAGATTACTTATAACAAAACTTCTCCCATGTCCTCAGGAACAAACATAACTACTCACAAAACATATTCATGTTCAAAATTTGAGGAGTATTTAATAGCATAATGGATCTGAACATATGATCTTCCACCGAGGAAACCAACTAGCATCAACTACAATGAGTAATCAACACTACTAGCAACCCACAGGTACCAATCTGAGGTTTTGAGACAAAGATCGGATACAATAGATGAACTAGGGTTTGAGAGGAGATGGTGCTGGCAAAGATGTTGATGGAGATTGACCCCCTCTTGATGAGAGATCCTTGGTGATGACGATGGCTTCGATTTCCCCCTCCGGGAGGGAAGTTTCCCCGGCAGAACAGCTCCGTCGGAGCCCTAGATTGGTTCTGCCCAAGTTCAACCTCAATACGGTGGCGCTTCGTCCCGAAAGCTCTTCTATGATTTTTTTTTCCAGGTCAAAACACACCATATAGCAAAAGAGGGGCACCAAAGGCCCGACGGGGGGCCCACAAGCCCTAGGGGCGCGCCCAGGGGTATAGGGCGTGCCCCTAGGCTTGTGGCCACCTGGTAGGTCCCCTCTGGTATTTTCTTTGCCCGGTATTTTTTATTTATTCCAAAATAATTCTCCATAAATTTTCAGGACTTTTGGAGTTGTGTAGAATAGGTATCTCAGATTTGCTCCTTTCCGGTCTAGAATTCCAGCTGCTAGTATTCTCCCTCTTCATGTAAGTCTTGTAAAATAAGAGAGAAAAGGCATAAGTATTGTACCATAAAGTGAAATAACAGTCCATAATGCAATAAATATTGATATAAAAGCATGATGCAAAATGGACGTATCATATGTGCTTCTGTCACTCACGCCACCCACCATAACCGAATCATGAATATATTGCAACACCTTATAGCGGGATCCCTCACGTTTGCGGGACACGGAGGGCACCATAGGACAACACCAAAATAAAATATACAACTCATACCAATCACGATCATAAATAAACCCATTGGACAAATAGATCTACTCAAATATCATAGGATAACCACATATCATTGGATAATAATATATAGTGTTGAGCACCATGTTTAAGTAGAGAATCTCAGTGGGATTACAGAGGTTGCACCGCTGCATAGAGGGGGGGAAACTTGGTGTTGACGGTAGCAAGATTGTTGCTGTAGATTGCTATCACGATCCTTGCCCCGGCGGCACTCCGGCGCCACTGGGAGAGAGGGGGAGAGATCCCCCCTCCTCCTTCTTCTTCTTCTTCCTTGCCCCTCCCCTAGATGGGAGGAAAGTTCCCCCATTGGTCCATGGTCTCCATGGAGGTGGAGTTCCAAGAGCCCCTACAAGATTGGATCTCTCTCTCTCTCTCCCTGTTATCTTATGTTCCGTGTTCCCTAGATTTCTCCTTTCACCGTTTCTTAAATATTTGGAGATTCGTAACTCTGATTGTGCTGATTTCAACACAATTTTTTTCCGGATATAAGCTTCCTTGCGCTCGAAGCAGATCCCCAACCGACTTACGGGGTGCCCACAAAGCACCACCATGCACTACAAAAAAATACACTTCCGTGATGATACGTGTTTGTCACAGTAGGTCGCGTTTTTTGTCATGCATGTACATCCATGACAAATTTATGACAGAATCAAGATAGTCATACCTGTACTGTCGTAGAAGTGTTCCATGACATTACCAAAATTATCATCACGGAAGTTTCCACTTCCATGGCGATAAATCGCGGGTCATAGAAGTGCTTTCGTCAAGGGTGACCGACACGTGGCATCCACCATAGCGGAACGCCGTTAAGCTATCGGGTCGGGTTTTGGATCCGATAACCCGTTAACAGCCCCGACCAATGGGGATTTTCCACATGTAAAATCGTCATTGGCTGGAGGAAACACGTGTCGGCTCACTGTTGGGACAGATGTCATCCACTCATTGGACAGAAGGCGCCTATGATACGTCGACACATGGCCCGGCCCAACAGAGGCCCATTCCTGTGAAAAGGCCGGCCCGTTTGACTTGGTCAAAAGGTGACGGCCGGCCCATGGAAAGCCTGTTAACGTCTTGTTCGCATATAGCCCATTTACAGCCCGCTAACCCAAGGCCCGTTACGCCCTACCGGAATTAGGCCCAGTAGCGTCATGTGGGCCATCCAATATGATTCCAGCCCGTTTTCACTCCTGGCCCATGTATGGCCCATGACGTCTTTCGGCCCATATGAGGCCCTATGTAACTCTTGGCCTATTAACGGCCTGTGGTGACTGGTGAAACTGGCCCGCAATGAACAGTGTATCACTTTAGACCCATTAATGGCCCATGGTGAAACTGGCCCCTAATGAACAGTGTATCACTTTATACCCATTAATGGCCCGTTATTCAGTTGGGCCGTTTCTAGCCCATGTTATCTTTCGGCCTTCTAAGAGCCCATTTATTCTTGTGCTCATTTCGAGCATTCGTTTACTTACGGCCCGTTACTGTAATTTTCTGCTTGTGGGCCAAATTCAGCCCGTGGTTACAGTCGGCCCGTTTCTGGTCCGTTAATACATTGGGCCATTTTCATAGCGTCATCAAATACAGCCTATTAACGATGGCCCATTATGGTCGGCCCATGAACGGACGATTCCAACTCTAGCCCGTTTACGGCCATAATGCGGCCTGTTATTGGCCCATGTTTGGCCAATCAATCATACGGCCCGTATAAGGCCCATTGATGATAGGGACCGTAGAAGGCCCATTGTTTCTACGGCCCGTAGAAGGCCTACTGTTTCTATGGCCCGTAGAAGGCCCACTGTTTCTACGGCCCGTAGGAGGCCCAGTGTCACTACAGTAAATATTAGCCCATGGTTATTCTGGCCTAGTTTTAAAAAATAGGTTATTGCAGCCACTAGCAAACCGTGGTTGAAGAACTGCACTGACTACAAGCAAACAAATAAACAAGACAACAAGGAAATAAATAAGCAAGCAACTTATGCTAGGCTATCACGGCTATTACATATATTACATCCACTGGGCATCAAAGTTCACCACCAGTGCAAATATAGGGAACACAGCAGCATATAAACGCCGCAGGAAAACAAGTCCAGAACTGAAACCACTTCAGAAGAGTTCAAGAAACAATATCCTGGGTACCCATAATGCTGGCAAGATGCTTAGCAAGCTTATTAACTTTCTCTTGTTTAGCGCTTAAATCCTCCAGCGCTTGTTGTTGCACAAGAAAGTACGCATCTGAATTCTGCAGGGACTTCCTCAGTCCTTCGGCTTCTTGCCGCAGCACAGATGACTGATGCCTTTCAGCTTGTAGCTGAGACTGAAGAAGCCGAAGTGATTCAGGCAGCGAGTTCGAAGAGCTTGTGCCGGCGGTACTGGCCAGTAACTCGAACACTACATCAACGTAGGACTGTGGGGTTTTCTCACTGTCTACAAGATCGTTTTTATCACCTTTCTTGGAGACCAACAGGGTTGTCTCACTATCTTGAACCTTATCTGCATTACTTTCTCTACCATTGCATAGTGGGGTGCTCTTCTCCAATATTCTGTTTGCATACTACAAGAGAAACAAGCAGACACATCACAGGTTTAGCTTGTAGTATACCAAACTCATTTTGGTAAACTGGTTCAGTAGTAAGGTGGACAGGATAACAGCATGAAACAAACATATATCTATGTACTATGGTCACTGTATTGTCCATATCATTCTAGTTTATGTTCCCTAATCAAGATAGAGACACAGTTCAACTCATATATTTTTAAGACACAGCGGCATAGACAGAATATAAGTGTGAGAAACTACACAGCATTGGCAGCACTTGTAATGTGCATCACATGAGAACATAACTGTTTATACAACTTAAACTGAAATCAACATAGAGCAAGAAGTTAGAACAACAATCCAGTTAAAGAAATAGGTTTAAAACATACCTGTTGCGCCATTGGAGTTTCAATTGGATCCTTCAAATTTGAAAGTAGTTGGTATGAGTAAATACAGTGATGCAACAGCAAAGGAGTATGGACCATAGCTACGGAATCTGACCTGAGAACAGTTGCTCTTCTGCTTTAAACGTGGAGTTTGGGTTAGCTGTGGTGGTCTTCGTGCTTTGGGCACTGCGGTAGCTTTAAAAACTGCTGATGTGGGGGTACTCTGTGGTGGACATGGTGCTTTGTCAACTATAAGTGGGTTACTATCCGCTGGAGTTGCGGTTAGATGGGTTGTAGCTGGTTCTCTGCCCAACGGTGTAAGTGTGCAATCTGGAAGAGTCTCGATTATGTGTGGTGGGGCTAGTTTGTGGGCCAGTACAACCATGGTTCTATCTGCATCGACGGGTAGCACTGTCTTTTGTGAAGAACGGGTTTTTGCTCCCTTAGATACTGCCATCACCCCCTCCAATTCAAATGGCTGATAAACAAGAAAAGAAATTGAACGTACAGACATTGTATGATAGACAGATGTGGTAATTCACATATATGTTGTCTAACCAAATAGGACATCATGACATAATTTCACATATATGATGCCTAACTAAACAGGATAGCATGACACAGTTTCAGATATATGATGGATAACTTAACAGGATATAATGGCATAATTCAACATATGATGAGTACCTAAACAGGATGACATGACAAAACTATATGATGTCTTTCTAAAATAGGTTGGGATGAAATAATTCACATACATGTTGTCTAAGTATACAGGATGGCATGATATAATTGACATAATTGATTCATATAGTAAGCAGCTGGCACTCGCATGTATGATCTCTAAACTAAGCAGATAGAATTCAATATTGTGCATATGATTTCTAAACTAAGCAATGCAAGACACCATATGCATCATATGAGAAATATAAACATTGCAACTTAGAGCATACACCTCAGGTGGGATATAGGACTGGCCATCTGTCTCTGAATCCTCCTCTGAGGAGCTCCCTGTAACCATCGATATATATGCTTCAATAGGTACCATTGCCTGCTCTGAAGACCTTGTTTTCACTCCAGATTTTTCCATAACCGGCTCAAATGGCTGATACACATGAAGAGTAGTTCAATATACACAGATTGTCGACAAATGGAATACGTAATGAAAAAAAAGATGGCATGAGATAATTCATATATATGATGCCTGGTTCCATGGTGGTGCATAATTCACATATATGATAACTGGCTGAAAAATATGGCATTGCATAATTCACATATCTGATATAGAAAGCAAACAGGAGGCATTCACACAAAGCATGTCTAATCTAAGCAGATGGCATGGCAATGCAAGACACCATATGCATGATATGAGCAATATAACCCAGCCAAGTTAGAGCATGC
>NC_041389.1:464804438-464808739 GCF_002162155.2 Triticum dicoccoides | reverse complement strand
GGGGGGGGGGATACGACTGGTCATCTCTCTCTGAATCCTCCTCTGAGGAGCTATCTGTAACCAGCAAGAAATCTGCATCGACAGGTAGCACTGACTGCTCAGAAGACCTTGTTTTCACTCCAGATTTTCCCATGACCGACTCAAATGGCTGATGCACAGGAAGAGTAGATGAATGTATAAACATTGCTGACAAATGGAACACATTATGGAAAAAAATATGGCACGATACAATTCACATATACGATGACTGGCTAAAAGGGATGGCATTGCATGATTCACGTATATGATGCCTGGCTAAAGAAAATGGCATTGCATAATTCCCATATACTCCCTCCGTTCCTAAATATTTGTCTTTTTAGATATTTCAAATGGACTACCACATACGGATGTATATAGACATATTTTAGAGTGTAGATTCACTCATTTTGTTCCGTATGTAGTCACTTGTTGAAATCTCTAAAAAGACAAATATTTAGGAATGGTGGGAGTATGATATAGAAACCAAACAGGTGGCATTCACACAAAGCAAATCTAAACTAAGCTGGTGGCATATAAGATGTATAATGTAAGCAATGCAAGGCGCCATATGCATGATATGACCAACATCAGCATGCCAGGTTAGAGCAAACACCTCAGGTGGTAAACAGGCATGGTCGGCTCCTTCTGAATCTCCATTTGAATAGTTATCTTCCTCTGGAATACAATCTGGAAATGCAGGAGAGGGGGCACTTCACCCACCATGGAGCAGTGTCTGCATGACATTATATTCGCACGCAACCGTCTTCTCTTTTTCTCTACATGTTCAGTGCGATTGTGTACAATATCTGACATGCATAATAAAAAAATAGTTAGATTTTGTAAGGCCTAAGGGGTGCATGCAAAAATCAAGACTGATGGTAGCAAATGAGTGGATGGATCCAAAACTAATGATAGCAGGTAGATTATAGCTTCAGTTTAAAAAGATGGACAATGGATCATCTATTGTTTGTTGCCCACCCAACATGAACCACATAGAAGACCCCAGATGAACTAGATAGTAGACAGATACTATTCGTTGCTGGCTCGATATGAGACCCATGGGCAATTCAAAACTCAACATTGAACAATAAAGTTGCAGGTAATAATAATCGATGTATAACGTAAGCAAACACGAAAGACTGCGACCTCTCTTCCGGAACTGTCTAGTCCTCAGGTTCATCTACTCAGTCGATGATGGTAATGCAGTTGGCGTGGCTGCCGGCAACAGGGAAGATGATCTGAGGCGGCGAAAGAAAGTCTGCAGGGGGGATCTCTGCTGCAGCGAACGCTTCTGTCGATGGTGCACCTTAGGTGGGGTGGATGACGACACGGTAGGAGCAGGACATAACACACAGAGTTTTCTTTGACGCCAATCTGAAAATGAAGTAAATCTGTAAGGGCTCCTTAGAATTGGAGGATTCTATAAACGCAGGGACAGGAAAAACACAGGAATAGGATAGGAATGCACGTGCAAAATAGAGCATTTGGAAACATAGGATTTCAGTCAACCTGGGTGTTTGGCTCACATGAATTGGAAGAACAGAGGAATGGAGAAACAAAGTGATGCGACGAGTGTACAACCTCTTTGGCATAGCCTTGTGGACCTCAGCATCATTGGATTGGACATGGAGGATGGTGATGATGCTGGTGTGACTATCGGGGGCGGGGAAGAAGATCTGAGGCCTCTAGAAATGGCACCGAGGGTACTGCTCCGCTGTGATGGATGGTTCCGTTGTTGGAGCAGCTCCACTAAGGTGTACAGCGACGAGGCTGAAGCATGACAAGATAGACAACTTTAATCTGAAGTGGGACCCTAATATCATCTCCAATAGATGATGTAAAATACATCACAAAAAAGTGCTAGATGTAAAACGCATCAGCCGCGCCACGGCCGCTCCGACAGATGTTGTAAGTACTGTTCACTCCGAACTTAACTGAAGAAAATGAACTTCACAGTCGAAACTGAATTTTACTGTCAAAATTGATTGAACTAGTAACAGAGCATTGCAATAGATGTTTAGGGCGTTCGAGCACTAGTAGCAGAGAAGCAGTGATCTAAATCAGCAGACGCTCGAGCAGGGAACGCACTAGCAGAGAGCAAGTCGTGCAGTAGAACTGCGAGCGAGTGCTAAAGCAGCAACTCCTGTAGCTGCCGGAGGTCGTGCAGCAGCAGCAGTAGTGCAAGCGAGAGCAAGAGCAGAGCAGCAGCACGAACGAAAGCAGGAGCAGTGCAGCAGCGCGACCGACAGCAAGAACAGAGCCGCAACGCGAGCGAGAGCGGGAGCAGCTGCAGCTAGTGCCGCTGTGGAAGTCTCCACCGAGGAAGCAACGACATGGGGGAGAGACACCGTGGATGATGTGGCCGGCGACGGCGCCGTCGATGGAGACGCCATGTCTGCTCGGTATCGAGCACCGGCAGCCCCGTGAGATCGAATAAAAGATAAAATGCAGCGGTGAGTGCAGAACCTACTTGGTGGCGCCGAGTTGGCCTCAGCTTCATCAGAGGAATTGGTGAGGGTGCTGCGGTTCCGGTGGGGCAGGTCAAGACGATGTTGTGGGGATTGAGGTGGCGCGATAGACGAGGCGAACATCGGGGCAGCTCCTTGGAGGTGGAGGACGGGGCGGCTGATCCGGCGGGACGACGAGATCGACAACGGATCCTCATCCGGTGCGGTGGATGAGGGACGGCGAGCTATTGCGGTGGACGACGTAGTCGGGGAAGAGTCTCCAGCTGGGCGGTGGTCGGGAGGCCGATGGAGGAGCGTGGGGTTTCGCGGGTTTTAGCGGCCTCGGTGTATGAATGGGGGGAGGGGGGAGCCAAGCTTAGGGACGCGCTTGTCCGAAATGTAGGGTAAGTTACCAGCATACCCCCACCGGTTTTGACACCGCGACGTGGAGCTTCATTTCCGGATGAGGGGTAGAAGGGGGATTTCGCGTGTCTGGGCTGCGGGAGCAATTTCGGATGAGGAGGGAGTTCTCGCGCGCATCCAAATTTTCGGGATAACAAGGCGCGGCGCGGGTTGAAGAAGCGGGAGTTTCAAAGAAGGTGAGACAAAAGATACTCGAGCTTGAAAATTTCAGGATAACAAGGTGCGGATTCCTTGTTCGGTAGAACAAACTTAACGTGTAAAAAAATCATACAAGACAAAAGAGAGTCATGTCCCCTTTTACTATATTTCTATAGATGCCATTTAAAAAACTACAAGAAAAATGTAAAAAAAATCGGGAGAACATGATTACCCTGCACAGTACCAAATCGATTCGCACTTCCCTCAACAACAACAAAAAAAATCAATTCCCACCAAAGAAAGAGTACTGTCCCTTTTTATATGATTACAGATGCCATGATCTAGAATTTCAATTTTTGAATCCATGTTATGTTGAATTCGAATATATCATTAGGTGACCTTCCGGTTTATAATTGATGTAGTCATACATTTTGATCTTCCATCATATATGAACATTTTACTCCACCATGTGAACATATATATTGTCGTCTACCATATGGACTAAATTTGAATCAATTTTCCTTATTTGAATATGATTGTTGTCAAGTTATACAATAATTTAAATATTATCTTGATAACAAAAAGACATGCATATAGAAGTAATCATATTTCACTATGAACTACATGTACCATACGCTCTCCAATTCAAATATCTGTATCCATTTTATGTTGAATTCAAATCATAGTACATTATTGGTCTAGGTAGCGAGATGTTCGGGATAATCTAAACCCTGTTTTCATAGTATAATTTTTGGCTGAATTGGGACAAGTTTTGGTACAAGCCTCTTGCAAAACCAGAGATTCTCTCAACAAGCCTCGTGGTTCCGGGAGGGAACGTGTCACCTTTGTGTGCGAAACGATATACGCTGCCTCCCCCCTGATTTTATTTATAGAGGCAACATAGAACTATATGAGTGCCCTGTTAAATTTTGGAATTATTTCGGGTTCATTTGGCCTTTTTATACATTAATTGAGTTTTTGGACTTTTAATGTGCATAATCTAAATATGAATTGCATGCACATGCTCCGGTGCACCAAAGTGGGTTGAAAAATCACATGTGTGTCCTTGGTTGAATTTCTAGGTCCCATGGAAGAAATGAGAATGAAATTCAAACATCTGGGCGTCATGACTCTGCCGAGAACATCGAGAAACTTAGATTTTAAATTCATGTAATGAAACTTGGCATGGTGTCATGTCATGGCACTAACATGTTGTGGTAAAAAATTGGGCCGATTTGGAAGCTCGTGGTTCTAAGAGGGAACGTGCCACCCCCC
>NC_041389.1:464741974-464804371 GCF_002162155.2 Triticum dicoccoides | reverse complement strand
GGCAACATAGAACTACATTAGTTCCATGTTAAATTATGGAATTATTCCAGGTTCGTTTGTCATTTTTATACATTAATTGAGTTTCTGGTCATTGAATGTGCATAAGTCAAATTTGAACTACAAGCACATACTCTCGTGCACCAAAGTTGGTTGAAAAATCACATTTGTGTCCTCGGGTGAATTTCTAGGTCCCATGCAAGAAATGAGAATAAAATTAAAACATCTGGGCATCGTGGCTTGGCAGAGAACATTGAGAAACTTGGTTTTAAAATTCTTGTAAATCCAAAACACGTCTGAAAATCATGAAACTTGGTATGGATGTCAAGTCATGGTACTTCCATGTTGTGGTAAAAAATGGCCGAATAGGAACAGATTTTGGTACAAGCTTCTTGCAAACCGAAGCTTCTCTCAAGAAGGCTCGTGGTTCTGAGAGGGAACGTGTCACCTTTGAGTGCGAAACGATATACGTTGTCCCCCTTGAATTTATTTACAAAGGCAGCATAGAACTACATAAGTGCCCTGTTAAATTTTGGAATTATTTCGGCTTCGTATGGCCTTATTTACACATTAATTGAGTTTTTGGTCATTTAATGTGCATAATTCAAATTTGAACTACAAGCACGTGCTCCCGTGCACCAAAGTTGGTTGAAAATCACATTTGTGCCCTCGGGTGAATTTCTACTCCCATGCAAAAAATGAGAATAAGATTCAAACATCTGGGCATCGTGGCTCGGTCAAGAACATTGAGAAACTTGGTTTTAAAATCATGAAACTTGGCATGGTGTCATGTCATGGTAGTACCATGCCGTGGTAAAAAAATTGGCCGAATAGGAACAAATTTTGGTATAAGCTTCTTGCAAATCGGAGCTTCTCTCAAGAAGCTCGTGGTTCTGGGAGGGAACGTGTCACCTTTGTGTGCATAATTCAAATTTGAAATACAAGCACATGTTCCAGTGCACCAAAGTTGATTGAAAAATCACATGTGTGTCCTCGGGTAAATTTCTAGGTTCCATGCAAGAAATGGGAATGAAATTCAAAATTCTGGGCGTCGTGGCTGGGTTGGAAACATTGAGAAACTTAGTTTTTTAATTCCTGTAAATCCAAAACATGCATGAAAATAATGAAACTTGGCTTGGTGCAATGACATGGCACCAACATGTTGTGGTAAATTTGCAGTCCGATTTGCGAAGGCACACACATTAACAATCAACAAAGTCATTTTGGAACAAGTGTTGTCACGTTACAATCGGAAACACAAGTATTATTGAAACCGTGGGCGTTCTACTTACTAGTACCATTTACGTGCCGCCACGCGTCCCCATTTTTTATTAGCTAGGAGGCGCTGTGCAGGGTAGCTATTTGAGTACGAGAGGCGTGCGATCAGACCCCTGCGCGTGCTTATCAGGAGGAGAGCCCTTTGACCTCCATCAGCCGTCCACCTCTCTCCCAAGGTCTCCATTAATGGCGCCCGAGCCTCTGTTTAATGGCGTGGTTATGTCTCACTCGACTGAGATTTAAGAGAGAAAAAGAAAATCTGACAGCACGGATCTTGATGTAAGATCCGATGGACCTATATAGCATCTACTGCGACTTATAGCAAGACTGATGAATATATAAGGACGATTTTTTTTGATCAAATAAGGGCGTGCCCCTTCCGATTTTCATTACTGAAAACCACCACAATTCACAAGAGGTTCAGCACAACTCCAGCCAAACACGAAGGACTAAAAGTACCAGATTGAAATCGCAACATCCCAAGAGGCCAACAAAGGCCAAACATCCACGCTAGAACCCAACATTTCACAACCAACGACACAATCGACATCCTAAACCGATTATTACATCAAAGAAACCAGGAAATTGAAGAAAGCCTAGCAACAACTAGAAGAACAGCAACGCCAGGGTCGCCACAGCAAGAGTTTTCTTCATTCCAGCCTCGCAACATTGATCTTCCACAGAAAGATAAGGATGATTAATTGTCTTACATAATTAGAAAGGTAATTAAAAAAGCCACATGCGGCTACACCCGAAATACACAAGGGCAAAAAATAAGGAAGACAAGGATCTGGCTCGCTGATCTCTACTTTCTTGATGCGTTGCTATAGGCCGCGGGAACTAGTCTCCGCGGCGAGCGGCGATGAGCTCTTTCTTGTCCTCAAGATGCTGCTTGAGAACACCCACGGATTCCTCCACCAGCCTTTGGCGCTCGTTGCGGAGCATGTCATTCTCGTCCATAAGTTTCTTGACGATGACGCCGGTCCCCTTCAACAAGGCACTGGTCTCCTCCTGCTGGTCTGCACTTCGGACGATCTTCTCCCTCAGCAGGTCACGCTCGGCCCGGAGCCTCTCATTGCCCTCCCTTAGTTGCCGGATGATGCCGGTAGCTTGTTCAAACGAGGCTTTCACGTCGTCCTGCAACCTCGCCAAGCCGGAGATCTGATCCATCTGGCTATGGACGATCGCATGCATGCGCCTATAACAGTCGTCGCCTGCCCGCGAAAAAATTTCCCAGGTTGCCGCGGCGCGGCGGGACATCTCTGCTGCATTCGTGGCACGACGGGACATCTCTGCTGCTTCTGTGGCGCGGCCGAACCAGTCTACTGCATCGACGGCGCGGCGGGACCTCCGTGCTGCTTCAACGGCGCGGCGGGACCTCTGTGCTGCTACTTCCGCGTGGCGGGACATGTCGGCTGCTCTCGCAGCAAGGCGGGACATCTCTCGTGCTTCTGCTTCCATGCTCGCCTCTCCCTGGTAGCAATCTCTCGACCCAGAACTCACGCTGGCCATGGCAGACGCAAGGGAAGGATGTTGAATGACTTGTTTGTTTTTGTGGATGAGGAGTTGAGGAGGAATGTGCAGTCATCTTGACATCTACTAGTATTTATAACCAAGTACTAATACGCTCCTAAGTGGGAAACCATTTAGGTTGTGATCGGTGTGAACAGGTTTGGAATTCAATATACTAGCGTGGTACTAATACGCTCCTAAGTGGGAAACCATTTAGGTTGTGATCGGTGTGAACAGGTTTGCAATTCAATATAGCGTGGAGTAATTTGGAATGTGACGAGACGCAAGCTCAAAAACTTGTACTCTGAGTTTAGTAGTACGTTATACAGGAAGAGAAGAGTTGCACGCACGCACTCGTCCTCTCACACACGCGTCTGTTTTTTCTCGAAAAGGAGGATGATGACCCCCGGCCTCTGCATCTGGGAGTCACACACGCATCTGTAGCTACGAATTGTAGTGTTCTCAACCATCCGATTGGCTCTATCATGGATGTACCTATATACTAAAGCATGTCTAGATACATCTATATTTTGACAAATGGAAGGCATGTCTATTGTGGAACGGAGGGAGTGCTTGTCATCAAAAATGGATAAAAAGGGACGTGTCTAGAACTAAAATACGTCTACATACATCTCCTTTTATCCATTTTGATGACAAGTAGTACTCTTACCCAAAGGAACTTTATATCCAACAGACACAAAATATCCGTTCGACTGTTGGAAATTACTGATCTGATGTCGAAGTAATTGCTGCAGCGCCACCAAAACCCACCATTTCTTAATCTAAAGTAGACCAAGGTAATCCCTATATTAGCATATTACTAAGACAAACAGAAGGCACTGTCTAAACATTTAGGACGTGAGCTTGTCAATCTGAATGTGGAGGGACACAAGCTTAGCACTGGCCAGCAGCTTGGCGGAACTGTCAAGGTCAGCTCCTGCACGTCGACGTCGCCGGGATCCTTGCTACTTGTCACCTCCATTTCCACCTTGATGACGTCGGTCATGCCTTTGGGCTCCCCCGGCGGGCCGTTCGCCCATAGCTTGGCCAAGTAGTGCGGTAGTGGGGACGCCCCCGCTCTGATGCAGATGACCGACACGGCGATAGGCGCGCCGATGTCGAGCACGCCGCCGACCAAGAAAAACGCGCGGCGGTCCTCCGCGAACAGCAAGAGCCGTGGCTCCGACAGTGGCACTTGCAGCTGGAGCACCTTGCCGTACTGGATCCTGTGCACAGGCATGGGATGCGCGGTGCTGATGTGGTGGTAGAGTGCCGGCGGCGGGCCTTCGTAGCTGCAGACGGGCACGGGGCATTTGCAGGGCGCGAGCGGACACACGCTCTGGTGATCGGCGAGCTTGTGGTAAGTGATGTAGAGCCCACAGCCTTTGTGCGGGCACTCCACCCTCACTGACGAAAGGACGGAGTCCACCGCCGTGTTCCGCACGTCGAAGCCACCACCGCGCTCGCACTTCTGGCACTGCCGCTAGTTCCCGGGGCGCTCGACGCGGCAGTCCGCGCAGGACAGGTGCCCTCCCTTGCACTGTAGAAATCAATGCAACAGCACATCAATCAAGAAACTTGCACCTTGCTCAATCAGCCGAACGGACGAGGTGTATTCGAACCTCATACACTGGAGGCATCAAGGGGCGGAGGCACAAGGGGCAGTGGAGCACGGTGAGGTCCATCGAGACCTTAGAGAGCTCCATCGTCTGGTCCTGTTCCTGTTCGGTCTACATGATCTCGCCCTCCTCGTGCACAACCATCCTTCAAGGTGCATTAAATCAACACATGCAAGTACTATCAAAAGAAGAGTCACGGCATGCATGCATGCGTTGTAATTAATGCATCGGTAAACGCAAATTATTGAAATATATCGAGTGTAGTGCTTTGATGTGTCGCGTCAACTCGTACATCAACAAGAAGTTTGATTATCCTCTCCCTCGCGGACTTAACTGCACCTGCCTTTGGCTGTATGACAGGTTGGCCACACACCTGTCAGGCCCACCTGTCATACACGCAAAGACAGGAGCGTCCCTCCCTCGCCCATGAGCGTGGTGGCTGGCAAGACTAGGAGAAGCTTTTGCTACACGCTCTCCCTCCCGCACGCGATGGACATGCAGCAGTTCAATCGGTGCCAGATGGCCAGAAGCGTACTGTAGTACTCCTCCAGTGCAGTAGTACACCGTCATTGTTCGACTTCCCGAAGAGGCGAAGAGCCAAGCGCAGCCCGGACGCTCGTGTGGCAGTTTCATGTGTAGAGTAGTCTAGATAGCGTGTACCGTGCCTGTAAGCTTAAAATCGTTGGGGTCGGCTCCATGCTATGTGGCCGTCTCAAAGTTTTTTTTAATTAAAATAGTCTTCTGGCCCTACCTGTCACCCTGGTGATTGTAGTTCGCATGCTCATCTGGTCAAGACAGGAATATATATTTTAATTTGTTTTTTTTTGAAAAGGGGGGACTCCCCGGCCTCTGCATCAGAACGATGCATAGGGCCACATATATTTTAATTTGTGGTGGGTAAATGTTAGAGGTTGTAGCAAATATATTGTACACTAGGGGTCTTTCAGCAAAGTTTAGAGGCAAGCATGTGGGCTAGTGCTATGATGTGTCGCATCAACTCGTAGAACGAGGAGAAGCTTGATTTTACAACACGCCTTCTCCCTCGCCCATGCGCGCGGTTGCTCGCAAACGAGGACAGGCTTTTGCTTAGTAGTAGTACTTCCACAACAAGCTATCCGTCCCGCTCGCGGTGGACGGACATGCAGCTGTGGATTAGACACTATAGAAGCAGTAGTAGTAACATCATTGTTCGTCTTCTCGAAGAGGCGAAGAGCCAAGCGCAAACCGAACATTGCAGTTGCGAACATTGGAGCACGCATATAGTCAGGCTCTTGCATGAGACAAAATTTCTATGTGAGCCCACCATTGTACTAGTACGTACAACTACTTGCTAGTATAGCCCTGTAAACCAGAAAGGAGTATTTGCCCTTCTAGAGATTTCAACAAGTGACTAGACTACACCGAGACGGAGTACATATGGAGCAAAATGAGTGAATCCGCACCGTAAATAAATACTACTAGTTCTATCGTTTTCCTCTCGGAGGTGCACAATATTGAGTATACTGACTAGTCTCTTTTTGACACGCATTTATGGTTTTTTTTGACATAGTACAGACGCAAGCGCTCATATACACGCGCATACACTCACCCCTATGAACGCACACACGCACGACACTATCATCTTGAAATTTATGAAGTCACCATAGGCACCTCATCGTCGACGGGTCCATAGGTGCTTGAATGCCAAGGAGGAAGAGGGTAGCAGTTTCCAAGACATTGAACGGTCAATGATGCATCCTCAATTACATGCAGAGGGAATTAATTGGGCTGGTCACAATTACGTTGAACGGTCAATGATGCATCCTCAACTACATAGATGTTCCTACCCACTATGGAGGTAGTAACATAGTCTAGAGAAGTGTGTAAGTTACTAGCTTATGTTCTTGCCCATTGTGACAAGCCTTGGAGAAGCAGACTAGAGCCAGCACGATGTGAATGCAACAGAGTTTGGACTCTCATATAATAAAGGCGCCCCACCACTCCAATCCATCTACTCCCAAGTCTCTGCACAACACTGCTCATTCCAATCCAAGACCAAGTGACCAGAAGCCACAAGCACCTATGGAGGCGATGGACGCGAGCGGCAGTCGGCTGTGCCAAATCATCCAACGCCCCGGCCTATGGCCCCGCACCGTGCAGCGTTTCCAGACGGTGCTGGCAACCGCAGGCATTGTAGCCCTCGCCGACGCCGGCTTCGCCTCTCGCATGGACGACATGATGGTCAACTCCATCCGCAAGTTCACTGCCGTCAAGAAGCGTGCGGACGACCTTGCCGTACTGCTCCAGCCCGCGCGCCCAAGCTCCTCATTGCCTGCCACCCTCATCGGCCTACATGGTCACGAACTCTTTCAAGTGCCTCGCCAGGTGCCGGAGGTCGTGACGAAGAATGTGCACCTCGAGGCCGCGCTCGCCGCGCAGCGCCTCGCCATGCAAGAAACCGTCGACCTGCACATCCACGTCTACGAGGAAATCGTCTACATAGGCCACTACAAGGCAAACGAGGACAGAAAGACATTGGCCTTCTTCCAGCGGCTGGAATCTTTGGACGCCATTGTTCAGAAGCACGTCGACCTAGCCACGAAAGCCGCTGCTACTTAGGCGTCGTTCGGTGGGCCGGCGCCCTGAGTCGAGGAGGTGGACGTCGTCGCTGGATGCATCTCTTCTTCTTGCCTCCTGTAACCAGCACTGCATCGCCTCGTGGCCTTAATGTTTTATTAGTATAGTACTCCCTCCGTTCCCAAATATAAGTCTTTCTAAAGATTCCAGCAAGTGACAACTACATACGGAGCAAAATGAGTGAATCTACACTCTAAACTATGTCTTCATACATCTGTATGTTGTATTCCATTTGAAGTAGTATCTAAAAAGGCTTATATTTATGAACGGAGGGAGTATATGGCATTT
Organism: Triticum dicoccoides; assembly: GCF_002162155.2. Classification (NCBI taxonomy): domain Eukaryota; kingdom Viridiplantae; phylum Streptophyta; class Magnoliopsida; order Poales; family Poaceae; genus Triticum; species Triticum dicoccoides. The sequence goes on along the minus strand of NC_041389.1, from coordinate 464,797,061 downwards.
TTTATTCCAGTCGTAACGTTTTCACTGTGAGGTGGGGCCGCAGTTGAGCAAACCCACCCCACCCACCGGGCGTCGGTCGAGTTTTAGAGAGTAGAAGAGAGAAACGAGGGAGGAGGGCTAGCTGTAGCACGAACGTTGTTGTTAGATGGGACTCGTGTTTATATAATAGGAGTACTGAGCACTCGTGCCTCTTTTTTTTTAGGGAAAAATTAGTCGTACCACTAGTTGGGTGCGTGCGACCTATAGCTGTCATAACTTTAGGTCTACTTTTCGAACCGCGGCTACGCTTCACAGTACATATTTTTCACGCATTTATCCTCCTATATGTACTCCTAGGCTATTTCCACGTGCTCCCATTCGCCGACATGTGGGACATAGAGCATCTGGGTCGTAGTGCATGCACGACTCGGAGCATATGCCGGGGTACTTTACATTTCAGACCTCACGAATTACATGCAAACCCCCTGCAGAAGAATAAATAAATCAATGAATTACTACATGAAACCGAATTATTTTCATGGAAACCGGAGCACGTTCATTAAATTTTGGACATAACACGTTTATAAAAAATGACCGGACCTAAACCAGTCTAAGGGCCTCTTTGATTTTTCCCGAAACAAAGGGCCTCTTTGATTCGCAGGATACTGAAAACACAGGAATGGGGAAAGTATGATGGTGATGAACCGAGACGAGGAGAACTCTAACTTAGTTAGAGGTTAGAGTTAGATTCTAACCCTGAACTAACTCTAAACCAAAGAGGTGTATGGATAGCAGGGTTAGATTGACAATAAATGCTCTATCTCAATCATTTGACTACTTTGGACCCTATTTTTAGTCAGACCAAAATAAGTCCCTTGGATCCAAGCACCCTCTTGGTGTGGCCGGCTCTTCTGTGGCCTCCTCCCGCTCACAATTGACATAAACGAACCATCTATACAATCAAGCATGCAAAACATGATAATTTTTACTTTGTCCATACAAATGAGATATCCCACTTAAACATACAAGTCGTCAATCAAGCTTCACAAAATAAAAAAACACTTCATGAAACAAAGAATGAGCTAACTCATCACGGAAGTTGTTCATGATAGGGAGGGAGCCCGGAGCCCCTCACGCACCGAGGGAGGAGCTCGCCATCGTCGCTATGGAGGAAGGCTATGTAGAGCCGAAGCCTCGAGAACCCCTCCGACGCCGGCCCTTGCGAGTTGAGGTCGACACCGGCATGGGTAGCAGGGCCGCTTGCCGCCGACTAGGAACTTAATCTTTGGGCCTCTATAAAGAATGCAAGCCTGTAACTAAAATACCTAGAAAGGTGAACTGAATCTTTGGGCCTCTAGAAATAATGCAAGCCTGAAACTGAAATACCTAGAAAGGTGAACTGAATCTTTGGGCCTCTAGAAATAATGCAAGCCTGAAACTTAAATACCTAGAAAGGTGAACTGAATCTTTGGGCCTCTAGAAATAATGCAAGCCTGAAACTGAAATACCTAGAAAGGTGAACTGAATCTTTGGGCCTCTAGAAATAATGCAAGCCTGAAAATGAAATACCTAGAAAGGTGAACTGAATCTTTGGGCCTCTAGAAATAATGCAAGCCTGAAACTCAAATACCTAGAAAGGTGAACTGAATCTTTGGGCCTCTAGAAACAATGCAAGCCTGAAATTGAAATACCAAGAAAGGTGAACTGAATCTTTGGGCCTCTACAAATAATGCAAGCCTGAAATTGAAATACCTAGAAAGGTGACCTGAATCTTTGGGCCTCTAGAAAGATTTATTACCTCCTCAAGCAGCATCAAACAATTCTATGCGTGCACCACAAATCTATAGCAAGTTTGATCAGGATCTACTTTTCCAAATCAGAATTAGCGCTAGAGCAAGCAAGATCAATGATATGGCCGTGAGACAGAGAAGGAACGAACAAACTCACCCCTCTTGCGACCTCCCTGGTAGATGCGCCGCCGCCGCGCACGACAGAGGGAGAAAAACAACTGGTGAAGGGGGAGCTGGGCGACCTTCGAAGGTCGGAGGGAGAGGGCGGTCGGAGTAGGGCGGCGGGGGCCGGAAGGACAGGGCGGCCGGAGGAGAGAGAGGGCGAGCGGCGCTTGGGCGGGCGGTCCTATGGGGAACAGAGAGGAGTCGTGCGAGAGGGGGGGAGCGATCTGGTGCGGGCAGGTGAGATTTTTTTAGGGGAGCTATCTGGTGCGAGCAGGTGAGATTTTTTTAGTTCTCTTTTAGTGGGCCCAAGATAACTAACCCAATTAGAACCTCTCCACCGGGCTAGTTTTTTTAGCATGGTTAGAGCAAACTAGCTCAAACTAACCCCTATTGTTTCGATAATTTGAGGTTATTTCAACCCAAACTAGCTCTAACTCAGGGATCCAAACAAAGAGGAGTGTTACTGTACATGCTACAGTGTGGACTGTAGCACATTGTTTTTTATGGCCATATCACCACATTATTGTTTTCTACTGCTGGTTCACTGGGCTACCGTGGTTCGCACGGCTGGTTCACTGGGCCGCCGTGGTTCGCACTCCTCCGACCTGAGTAGTACTCCCTCCGTTCCTAAATATAAGTCTTCGTAGATATTTCACTGTGGAGCACACACGGATGTATATAGATGCATTTTATGTGTAGATTCACTCATTTTTCTCCGTATGTGGTCCATAGTGAAATCTCTCCAAAGACTTATATTTAGGAACGGAGGGAGTAGTATAGTACCAGTATATACCGCATCATTCTTTGCTCCTTCTTACTACTCCGACATGTGGGAGAGCCAGCATCCGGGTCGACGTGTCATGCACCAGATTAGAGCGCGGAACGGAAGGGGGGTGTCAGTGTCAAAACCGGCGGATCTCGGGTAGGGGGTCCCGAACTGTGCGTCTAGGCGGATGGTAACAGGAGACAAGGGACACGATGTTTTTACCCAGGTTCGGGCCCTCTCGATGGAGGTAAAACCCTACTCCTGCTTGATTGATATTGATGATATGGGTAGTACAAGAGTGGATCTACCACGAGATCAAGGAGGCTAAACCCTAGAAGCTAGCCTATGGTATGATTGTTGTAATGGTTGTTCGTCCTACGGACTAAAACCCTCCGGTTTATATAGACACCGGAGAGGGCTAGGGTTACACAGAGTCGGTTACAATGGTAGGAGATCTACATATCCGTATCGCCAAGCTTTCCTTCCACGCCAAGGAAAGTCCCATCCAGACACGGGACGAAGTCTTCAATCTTGTGTCTTCATAGTCTTGGAGTCCGGCCGATGATGATAGTCCGGCTATCCGGACACCCCCTAATCCAGGACTCCCTCAGTAGCCCCTGAACCAGGCTTCAATGACGATGAGTCCGGCGCACATATTGTTCGGCATTGCAAGACGGGTTCCTCCTCCGAATAATTAATAGAAGATTGTGAACACTAGGATAGTGTCCGGCTCTGCAAAATAAATTCCCCATACCACCGTAGAGAGAATAATATGTACACAAGTTCAATCTGCTGACGTATTTTGTGGCATGACGTCACACCACCACCAAGCCTTTACTTGAATCGTTTTTATTATACCACCTCAGCGCGTTTAGCGAAGCGGTTTCCTTGGCACGTCTTGTCGAAGCAGAGATCATGTTCCCCTTATTCCGGGATTCCCATCAATACGGACGTGGGTAACCCAACCGTGCTCGTTGCCACGCCTCCTCTATCGAAGGTGAGTCCCAAACGGTCACGGGGACGGCTCTTGGGATTCTCCCTCTTTATAATGAGACCAAGGCTCGTTTCTTTTCTTCAATCCTTAATCGAATCTGCCCCTCGCCCCGAGTTCCAACACCCAGAGCCCCAGATTTGAGCGCTTCGGACCTTCAACAATGTCCGGCTCCGACCTACAGGGCCGGTGGATGCCCTCCTCCGTCACGGAAGAGGACGTGCTAAAGCTGAGAGAAGCCAGGTACCTGACCTACGAGATTTCTCATAGGTTGCTCGTCGAAGGGCAAGTCATTCCTACTCCCGAGCCAGGAGAGAGCGTCGTGTTTGTGTCCCACCTCCGTTGGGGTTTAGGCTTCCCGATGGATCCTTTTGTGAGAGGGCTCATGTTTTACTATGGGTTGGAATTCCATGACCTGGCTCCGGAGTCCATCCTCCACATCTCATCATTCATTGTCGTCTGCGAGGCCTTCCTCCGCACTACCCCTCACTTCGGTTTGTGGCTCAAAACTTTCAACGTGGAGCCGAAGATGATCGAGGGGCGTGAAGCAAAGTGCGGCGGGGCGGTTGTAAGCAGGAGGGCCGATGCTCCATGGCCCGAGGGCACTTTCCAGGAGGAGCTCGGCTCGTGGCAACAGGAGTGGTTTTATATTACCGCTCCCAGGGGCAGTAGGCAGAAGCCGCCGCCCATCTTTCGCTCGGGCCCACCATAGCGGGTGATGTCATGGGTCAACCAAGGGCTCAACTGGGGGCCGTCAAAAGATGTACCCCTACTGTAGGGCCGGATTCGAGACCTCCAAGAGAGGGAGATTAATCTGGTCGTAGTGATGCAGGTTATGCTGATTCGACGTCTTCTGCCCTGCAAACGTCGCCCCCTCCGCCTGTAGGAATTCAATCCAGAGGGGCCACGAGCTCTCCAACACTTCATGGGTATGACACCCGTGGAGATGTATAAATTGTTCTTCGGATCACAAGAAGTGTGTCCGGAATTGACCGAGGATGCTGGCTTAAGCTGCAATCGCCCGGATACCCAGGTGAGTAGCCCTGTGTCCGGACACACCGTTTGTTTGCGCCTTCTTGAAGTTGCCTTTTAACCAATCGTCTCTTGAATAGGAGCGGATAGCACAAGCGAAACTGATACGGTGTTCGGCCCCCCTTCAGGAGACCGCGCCGGATCCCGTGTTGGTCAGGATGCTGGAGGTTGCGCCTTCAGAGGAAGGTGAAGGGGAAAACAGAGGAACTACCGCCTCAACCAAGGAGGCTTTTGAGAAAGGGGGGATCGAGAATCCCTCCTTCCAAGGGGAGAAGAGGACTGCTTCTGAGAACCCGGAGGCCAAGGCCTCGAAGCGGGGGAAGAGATCTTCACCAGAGGGTCCTGCGTTTGGGGAGGCCCCGGCTGCACTATCTCCCCTAAGGAATCAGCCCTCCAGCGAGCCGTAAGTAAAAGAAGGGGAGTTTTGTAATGAGGGACATCCCTATTTTTGCTTCTGAGGATAACCGAAGTTTTTACCTTGTATTTCGGATCTCCGTCCTTCTCAGATGAGCTCGTCTTCGGGGGACCTTCGTCCGGAGATGATGGAGAGCGAGACGCCTCCATTTGCCACACCATCAGGTGGGGCAGACGACCCTGAGGTGTCATCACGGAGGGTATCCCCGAGTCCTGCGGGGCCGGAGAGTTCGGCACCAGCTAGTGTACGGCCGGGGGAGCTGAAGGATCTGCTTGAGAGGGCGTCTATCTCAGAAGGTCACCGTACATTGATGAGTATGGTGATTGGAAGAATTTCATCCGCCGAAGGCGGGTTGCATGATGTCTTCCGAAGTTTGCTGGCATGGTTTACGGTACGTGAGAATGACATACCTTTTGACAGTTTTGCACATAAAGCGCACCCTGTATAGATAGTAGCCCCTGAGACTCGGTATGTTGTCGAAAGGGATAGCGTGCCGAGGATCATAATTTCAGGTATTAATTCTCGCCTTTCCTATACAGGTGGCGGATAGTCCGGTGGCCAGCCGGACTGATGGAGTTGCTGAACTAAAGCGGCAACTCGACGTTGCGGATGCAGACATCGTGCTAGTCAATAAACGACTTGACGAGTCGCAAGGTAGGTTGTTTCTCCGTGGTCACCTAGTAAGGGAGCTGAAGCTCACTTCTTACAACATGTGTGCTTAATGCAGATGGTGCCGCTGCTATGGAGGACCTTCAGGCAGAGCTTGCTCGAGCCAAGGAGCAGGCCAGAAGGAGTGATGCGGCTGCCTTGAAGGCGGCCGAAGAGCTAGAAGCCAAAAGTGCTGCTCTCTGCCGAAGCATGGAAGAGATGGCCGAAATGGCCGTGAAGTTGAAAGATGTTACCGACCGCTATGAGGTTCTTGAAAAAGAACGCCGAGTGGAGCAAGAAGACCTGAAGAAGGTCACCGCCGAAGCCAAGGATGCCCGTTCTGCAATGAGGGCTATAAAGGAGGAGCTGCGCCAGGCCAGAGATATTGCGGCTGGCAAGCCCTTTCTGCTGCGCAAGAGGTTCACGGATCCGAAGTATGCTCAGCTTGGCCAGCTGTGGGGGCCGGAGGATCCTTATATGGATTTAGCGGCGAGTGCGGCAGATGCTGTTGTGCACTTCCGAAGTCAGAAGGATCACGAGACAGAAGAGCTTTTTTGGTCTCAATTCCACAGTCCGAAGCATTCACTTCCGCTGACCGTTCGGTTGGCTGAGTGGGCTGAGCTGAATAGATTGTCCGGACTTGCCATGACGGATATCATGGCTCATGTATGGCCGGATAGGCCCAAGCCGAAGAGTTATTTTGGCTTATTGCAGCAATTCCTTGGGGCGGTGCCGCATATAAAGGCGATGAAGCGGTCGGCCTGCATAGAGGGTGCACAGATGGCCCTCGCCCGTGTGAAGACATACTGGACGGATATGGATGCCACCGATGTTGCAACCCGGGGTTCGGACGAGAGCCGGTTACCCGCCGAGCACTATTTTGGGGAAGTTCTGCGTGGTGCTCGTGTAATAGAGTCGCAGTGCTCAAAAAATGTCATGTTCAAATGATCTTTATGGTTTGTAAAACGATATTTATAATATAAGCACTTTTTGTACTTGTGCATTCAAGTATTGAGATATCTCCTGTGCGGCCGTTAATGTATACTTGTGTGTAACCTGAAATATGGCAGTCTTCGGCTTCAGCCCCCACGCACATGGTGCGGGGGTGTTTGCGAAATAGCGCATTTTTACACTTAATCCAATGTCTTGGTCCTGTGAAGGAGGTGGTAGCGTAGCAAACGAGGCAACCGGACTATAATGCTTTATCACTTTCACTTAGCCATAGGAGTTCGAAGGTGGGGCTACGATATAGCCCCTGAGGGCACCGTGCTCTCCAGATTTGGGGCGCGTGTGTGCCTGACCGTGAAGCGGTCCTTCGTCAAAGCGGAGGAATTCTAAACATTCCAGAGGTCGATCGAGTGGTTGACCAGTCTCTCGCTACATCATGACAGTCAGTTTTCGGCTTTCTCTACTGAGGTGCTCACCCGGCCGAACCGGGGCACAATCGCAGTAGTTCTCCTGGTGCCGCGTTAGCCGATGATACGGAACGTAAGGTAGCAAAACACAGGAGCCGGGCAAACCCAACATTTGACCAAAGACATGATTCGGAGCTGATGCATATAAGGCCTAACTCAAGACGCCGAACACTCCCTGAGGTGTTCGGTCTTTATGATGACGGGCAGATCAATGCACTAAGCCCCTAGTGTCCAGGTACACGCGAGATCCTCTGACGTGGCCGATGCCAAAACGTCAGCCTCCTCTCTGGTTATGGTGAGAAACCAGGGGATTTATAGCAACAAGAGACAGTAAAAAAGGTTTACGCAGGGTCTTAATCTGAAAAGAATCCTTGCAACGGGTCCCTACTGCACGTCTGCGCCTGTGTCTCCATTGTGCTGTATCCTGGACGGGTGTAACACGTTGTTCATATGTAAAAGAGAGGAACTTAGTTTGAAAAGAAATCGTGTGAAAAATGTATTTAAAACAGAGTACGAATAAATGAATATTGAGCTTTTGTTGGCTCTTTATTGCTCATACGCACAGCCCCTTGTGAAGGGGTGTGCGGCTAGGGAGCCCCTAGTTTATTTATGTCGTGTCCGGGGTCTTGAACGACCTTTTAATGAGATGATGTCGGGTGGACCGGGCATTTTAAGTGTAAGAGACGCGTAGTGCGGTATTGCGTTAAAGCGGACAAAAGCTTCACGTAGTGCTTGATGGCTACTTTTGAATGGGGCGACATGAAAGATTAGCTTTTTGCGTCGGAAGTTGTCGGTAGACCCAAACATAACTTCTAGTAGTAAGGAGCCCGTGCACTTGGCGTAAGGGTCTGGCGTCACTCCTTTGAAGGAAGTGCGGCTATGGCGAATTTTAGTAGGGTCTATCCCCAACTTGCGGATTGTGTCCGGATGCAGCAGGTTTAAATCGCTACCGCCATCCATTAGGACTTGTGTAAATTGTAGTCCGTCGATTATAGGATCCAATATCAGAGCAGTCCATCCTGCGTTTCGAACGCTTCTGGAATAGTCTAGGTGGTCGAAAGTAATTGGTTTTGACATCCAATCTCGGGGTTCCGCTGGGGTGGACCGTGCGACACGTACTTCAGCGGGTGCCGCACTATTGTTCTGCATTATCACATGAAATGAGTTTACTGTTTTGACTTCTTGTGGGAAAGTCTTTTGTTTTCCGGTGCTCTGCTAGTGGGGTTCGTCGTCATCCTCACTTGGCGCGTCGAGCCCCTTGTGTTCAGCGTTGAGTCGGCCGGACTGTTTGAAGACCCAACAATCTCGGTGGGTGTGGTTTGCAGGCTTCCCGGGGGTACTGTGGATTTGACATATCCGATCCAAAATTTTGTTTAGGTTGGATAGCTCGTCACTGTTGTCCTTAAGAGGCAGTGTTTTGTTGTTCGGCCGCGAGCTTTTGAATCCGGCGTTGACCGCCGTGTTCTTTGGGCTCTTTTCTTTATTTCGGCGCTGGTCCTTTCTGCGCCGTGATTTTCCGTTTCCATCTCTGATCTCGGATGTACTCGGGTCGCTGGTGCTGCATCTTGCTAGCCAGCTATCTTCCCCCGCGCAAAAGCGGGTCATGAGGCTTGTTAGCGCGGCCATTGTTCTCGGCTTCTCTTGGCCGAGGTGTCTGGCGAGCCATTCGTCTCGGACATTATGTTTAAAAGCTGCTAAGGCTTCAGCGTCCGGACAGTCGACTATTTGGTTCTTTTTGGTGAGGAACCTGTTCCAGAATATGCGTGCTGACTCTCCGGGCTGTTGAGTTATGTGACTTAAATCGTCTGCATCCGGAGGGCGGACATAAGTCCCCTGAAAATTTTCTCTAAACGCGTCCTCAAGCTCTTCCCAACTTCCAATGGTATTTTCTGGGAGGCTTTTGAGCCAATGCCGAGCTGGGCCTTTGAGCTTGAGGGGTAGATATTTTATGGCGTGGAGATCGTCTCCTCTAGCCATATGTATGTGCAGGATGTAATCCTCAATCCAAACTCCGGGGTATGTTGTTCCATCGTATGCCTCTATGTTTACGGGCTTGAACCCCGCTGGAAATTCATGATCCAGCACCTCATCGGTGAAACATAGTGGGTGTGCAGCGCCCCTGTATTTAGGTGTGCCGTTATCTTCGAATACTAGGCGTGTTGTGTTGCTTCCTGGGGCCCTCTTCTTTGGCCCATAAATGGACCTGACCGGGCCATCCGTTTTGCGAGGATCTTTATGTGTGTCATATGCCGGCTTGTGTGCGGCGCCGCTTGCCGCTCTTGGCCTGTCATCTGGTCGTCTATCCGGCCAGGCGGCTTCTATGCTTTTTGATTGTGGGGGATCTACGGCCTCCTCGTCGAATTCGGGCAGCAGCTTGCGCTTCGGGTAGCTCTTTGTTTGGTGGCTATTGCCATATTTGTCCGCGGTCTTGAGTACTTTGCTCCACCTCATTCTGAGTATATCTTCTGCTGTTTTGAGCTTCCGTTTCTCCTTCTTCAAACTTCTTGCAGTGGCGACAAGCCTTTTTTGAAGGTTCTTATGCTCCGGTGGTGTGTCCGGCGTGAGATCGTCTGGACTGTTGTTTTCGCCAAGGATGGGTTGATTGTCTAACTCATCCTGTTCAGATGGTTTGCCCTGCTCTACGGCTGGGTCATTATGGGTGCTGTTGTTATCGAGGCGGGACTTGGGGCGGCGCTTGCGTTGCCGTTTTGGTTGTTTTTCGGGGAAATTATCCTTCGCCGCGTCCCGTTGTTCCTCGTTATTGCTCCCTTTTGGGGTGTCCACCATATATATATCATGAGTTGAGGTGGCTTTCCAGTGCCCGGTAGGCGTTGGTTCTTGGTCGTCTCCGGCATCGTCGTCCATGCCGTCGATGTCTTCGGAGTCGTGTTATAGCATGTCGGTTAAATCGTCGACAGTGGCTACAAAGTGGGTGGTGGGAGGGTTTTGAATTTCTTCGTCATCCGCATCCCAACCATCCTGACCGCAGTCCGGCCAGGGCTCTCCTGATAACGAGAGATACTTTAGCGAATTCAGTATGTCGCCAAAGGGTGGGTGCTGAAAGATGTCCGCAGCGGTGAACTCCATGATCGGCGCCCAATCGGATTCGACTGGCGGGATCGCAGGAGGTTCGGAGTCCGGCACCTCGGAGTCACGAGCTTTGCAAAGGACAAGGTAAGTATTCGGCTCCATCGCCGTAGAAGTTGCAGCCCCCGAGGCGGTGTCCAGCCACCTGTCCTCGATCTACGCGGTCGGCTCCAAACTATGGGTCAGAGCGGACTCATGTGTGGCCTCCAGGGTACTGTCCGGTGGCAGAGCTAAATCATGCCCATCGTGACAGTGCGGCGCGCTCGGCTGTGGGTTGAATCCATCGAAGATCAAGTCTCCGCGGATGTCAGCCGTGAAGTTTAGGCTTCCAAACCTGACCTGATGGCCAGGGGCGTAGCTTTCGATCTGCTCCAGATGGCCAAGCGAATTGGCCCGCAGTGCAAAGCCGCCAAACATGAAGATCTGTCCGGGGAGAAAAGTCTCACCCTGGACTGCGTTGTTGTTGATTGACGAAGCCATCAAGCCTATCGGTGACGACACAGAGGAACTCTCAATGAAAGCACCAATGTCGGTGTCAAAACCGGCGGATCTCGGGTAGGGGGTCCCGAACTGTGCGTCTAGGCAGATGGTAACAGGAGACAAGGGACACGATGTTTTTGCCCAGGTTCGGGCCCTCTCGATGGAGGTAAAACCCTACTCCTGCTTGATTGATATTGATGATATGGGTAGTACAAGAGTGGATCTACCACGAGATCAAGGAGGCTAAACCCTAGAAGCTAGCCTATGGTATGATTGTTGTAATGGTTGTTCGTCCTACAGACTAAAACCCTCCGGTTTATATAGACACCGGAGAGGGCTAGGGTTACACAGAGTCGGTTACAATGGTAGGAGATCTACATATCCGTATCGACAAGCTTGCCTTCCACGCCAAGGAAAGTCCCATTCGGACACGGGACGAAGTCTTCAATCTTGTGTCTTCATAGTCTTGGAGTCCGGCCGATGATGATAGTCCGGCTATCCGGACACCCCCTAATCCAAGACTCCCTCAGGGGGCATCACCCTGGTCGGAGCGCCAGTAATTCATGACTATAGTGAGTGGTCATATCACAAGTCTTTCCAGCAGTAACGCACCGTCAAATCGCACAGCCCCACTCGCTCACCCTCCTCGCCTCTCTGTCAAACCGCCTACCCGAAAACTGTCGCGCGTACTGCCCGGGAAAAGCCCCGCCCTCAACTTTTAACTACGCGAAAATAGTTCGAGCTTCTTTGTTCTATATAAATACAGTACTTACTGTATGTTTATTCACACGTGGGGTTGTTCAAAGAATGGAGGGGTGGGGAGCACAAGTGAACAATACTACCTCTGTCCGGGTTTATTGGTCCCCATTGTATTTCATGCCAAATTTTGACCATAGATTAAACTAAGAAAATGTTCACGCATGTAACCAAACATTATATTTTTCAAAACTATGTTCAAATACGAATCCAATGAGATAATTTTTCTTGTCATGCATTAACATTTTGTTAGTTAAATCTTTAGTCAAAATTTGGCACAAACTATAAAAGGGACCTATAAACCAGGACGGAGGTAGTACTGTAGTAGTAAGTAGGAGTCGTAGAGTAGTCACCTTAAATAGAGAGTTTCTTTTCTTTAATGCCACGTACACAAATTGAAACGCTTGTTGTGGAGAGAAAAAAGATAATCACTCCACTATATATGGACGCAGGGGCCTGAGCGCTTGCTTTACTAGGGTTGCTCTCTTCATTCTCTCATCCTCTCCAGATATAAACAAGACAGCGGTAGCGACATTTTCTCTCTGCTCACTGCTGGTCACAGATCCGGCCGGATCCCTTCGGCCGGTGTGTGTAGAGGACTAAAAGGTGCATCGTTCACGCGGTCATCGCCGCTGAGGGAGGAAACCCACAGCTGCCGGAGGGGCCCGATCCTCTGCCCGTGCCGTTCTCTCCGACACAGCGCCGGCTCGGGAGGTCCTCCGACTCTTCTTCCTCCCTGCCGTATTGTCCGCAGATCCGACCTATCGCCGCCGACATCCCGGCGACCCTCAGGTATAAGTTCTTCGAAAGCGGCCTTGCTCTACTGCCCCAACTCCCCACGTGTCTGCATGTGCATCTTTTTCTACTCCCATCAGCTCTTCCAAAGCCACCTAAATTTTTAGTATTATTAGATGTAAAGCTACTTCATGCATTCGAATCTAGGGCTTTGTTCAAACAACAAAGAAAGGGGGGAAGTTGTATCATGAATCTAGGACTTGATTCAAAGAGTAAATAATATGGTGAAAGTAGTAGAGACCGGATACCCAACCGGTCTCTTGGTTGAAAAGGGAAATAATGGGAAAACGCAGTACAAACTGGATAAGGAACAGATCTATTATTGGTTGAAAAAAGGATAGAAAGTAGCGGCTGGTGGACAAGTCAACAGAGTATATCCAGGATTAGATTTGCTGCCATCACATAGTAAAAGGTCTCCAGGATTAGATTTGCTGCCCTCACATAGTAAAAGGTCTCAGGATTAGATTTGCTGCCCTCACATAGTAAAAGGTCTCAGGATTAGATTTGCTGCCCTAACATAGTAAAAGGTCTCAGGATTTTATTTGCTGCCCTCACATAGTAAAAGGTCTCAGGATTAGATTTGCTGCCCTCACATAGTAAAAGGTCTCAGGATTAGATTTGCTGCCCTCACATAGTAAAAGGTCTCAGGATTAGATTTGCTGCCCTCACATAGTAAAAGGCCTCCAGGATTAGATTTGCTGCCCTCACATAGTAAAAGGTCTCCAGGATTAGGTTTGCTGCCCTCACATAGCGTGAACAAGCTCGGCATCACCACTTTATGCCTCCTTGTAGGTACATTGTGCTGATGCGTCCACTGTCGCATGTCCTTATACCAACCTTTTGCTGTTTTTTTGCGGGTAAACCAACCTTTTGTTGTAAGGGCGCATGTAAAATGAAGCGATCACACTGTTACCTTAGGGACATGTCTAACCAGTGTTATTGTTAATCTAATGCCTCCAGTGATAAGATGCAATTAAACTGTGTTACAAATGGCACTCGTGCTGTTTTCCCCAGTATGATAAGTAAGTTGCTCCTTTACGCTGCTGAGTGTCCTGGTGTCCCCACGATCCCATGCCCTTAACCCAACTCTTTAGCTGCTGTTGATTTACTATGTCTGGTAAACAAGCAATGCCACCATTAAAGTAATCCCATATCTGAGGAATCTCATTGTTGATCATAATGCTTCTGGTAACATGAAGCATTGCTGACGTTTTAAAATTTCTACTGTCCTTGCGTGATTGCCTTGAACATAATTAAGATGCTTCTTTTCATTTTGTATATGTTTCGTATATTCTTATTGACCAGCAACTGTTTACTTTCTATCATTTTGTGCAGATAGGGATATCCATTTCACCTTGATGCTATTGTGACCTTTTGGTGAACTGCACAAAACACTTTTTTTGGAATGAGTGTCTTGTGCAGTTCAACTAAAATGTCACGTGGGCAACATCTCTCAATTTTGGTGGAACTGCACAAAATGGTTAAACTAAAGTGAAACCATGCTCTCATGTCTCCTTGTTTGTGCTATGCAAACATGCTGTTGCAAACAGGAATACTCTACTACAGATGTTGTGACGATCAAGAGCAACATCCCTCAATTTTGGTGGAACTGGACAAAATGGTTCAACTAAAGCGAAATCATGCTCTCATGTCTCCTTGTTTGTGCTATGCAAACATGCTGTGCAAACAGGAATACTCTACTACAGATGTTGTGACGGTCAAGAGCATTCGCCAAGTTCTTCGATTGTATGACATGGCTAGCCAAGATGGATTTAATCCCGATATTCACTTTATCAAAAGGCTCTAATGGGTTGGTTCCGAATCTTGCAAGATGGGAATCAGTGAGATGTGTAGGCATCTTTGTTGTACTTATTATTTGAATCTTATTTGTTGGTTCTGAATCTTGCAAGCTGGGAATCAATGAGACGTGTAGGCATCTTTGTTGTACTTATTATTTGGATCTTATTTATTGGTTCTGAATCTTGCAAGCTGGGAATCAATGAGATGTGTAGGCATCTTTGTTGTACTTATTATTTGGATCTTATTTGTTGGTTCTGAATCTTGCAAGCTGGGAAACACGGCATGATGATGCAGAGGACAGCAACCATAACAAACAATTCAAACTTGGTGGTATTATCTTTGTGAAAGTACGACAAATGTGCTGATCGTGTGCGTCCTGAGAATAATAATTCTAATTGGTGTGCATGTTGATCCCGTGGCACTGATAGAACAAGCCAATGCATTGCTTGTTTTAAGTGTAAATTTCTACTAAAGCTAATTAAATTTAAGTAAAGTGACCACTAACTCCTATTATTACAGTACCAATACAGACCCGCTCGTGAACTGACGTGTGGTCGGAGTAGGTTTCTTAATAGAGGCGTTTGAATGCGCCGAGGGTGCATCTTCTGCCGGGCGTGCAACGGACGGCGGAGGGGTAGTAACTGTTGTCACCTGTACACACTCAGCTTACTATTGAATCCAGTTCCCCAAGAGCTGAAAAACGAACTGCTGCCGCCGCCTACACACTCGTTCACTCAAAGAGACTCCAATGGCGATCAGAGGGGTGAGCCTACTGGATATGGACTTCAGCAAGGAGTTAGTTCGCCGTTCAGTCCTATAGCTGCACCAAGTTGAATGTGATGTACACCAACGATATGGACTCGGTGAAGCTCTGCCTCGCCTCAGTCCTATGGCTGCACCAGGTTCTGGAGCATTCGCCCGTTTCATCGGCAGCGCCGACTTCACCTTCGCTGCGGTGGAGAGAAGGAAGAACGCGACGATTCGGCCATCTGGTGCAACAAGCTTGTCGACATCCAGAAGCAATACAAGATCATCAGCAACGGGCAGGACAAGGACTCTGTGGTTGACCTCGCTGAGATCATCATCGACCCCTAATATGCCAACATAAAAGAAGACGACCTGAACATGTGGGAGGTACCTCTGAATCTAGCCTACATAACCTACGCGGCCAAGGACGCATACGCATGCTACGACATGTACATGCAGATCTTGGACATGAGGGCGTGTCTGCTTCCCATAACCGATGAGTACACGGACAGCCGCAGCATCGTGATCAAGCGTGCCAGGAAGGTCTAGATGTTGTACTTTATCTGTTTATAACCACCTTTATCATCTGAGTGTTTCATGCATTAGCCTATGTGTCGTAATTATCTGTTTTGTCCAAAATATTTCTTTTAAGAACCCATTAACCTGATTGCTTTTTTTAGTGGCTATTTGCTAATGTATGTAAACTAGTTCACTTGTCCGTAAAAAAAACTAGTTCACTCGGCTGCCATGCTTTGAATCTCCTTCCTCCCAACATATTCCTCTCCTCAGGTGGACCCAGCAGGTCTCTGAATTTTCTCCCACTTTCTTTTTCGATGTAAACTGAGTTTTCTCCCAGTACTTTCCCCTAGAACCAACTCAACTGTCCCACGTCTAGACTAAAAAATAATAATACCCCACGTACTATTAACTCATCAAATTAAAATGATATTTTATTTCGTAAGTTGAAAGTTCTTACAAAATAATAATAATAATTGTTTATATATAATGCCAAGTTAACTCCTAGTGATTGCGTACATAAGCTTGCAAAGATTTTACTGACGTGCAATCATGTGTTTATGTTTTTATAACATTTCTCCGTCTAGCCCAACATGATATTTTCACCCAGCCCAGCAAGTCCGCGGATTTCGAGAAAAATGCAAATGGGATTTAAACGGGCTCATAGATGCTACATCATTGTTTCACCCATCCCACCAAATGGACTAAAAAAACAAATGGACTGGCTGACATGTGGGCCAGTAGGTCGAAGCCTAAGAAGGCGTTGGATTTACATCCAATGGACGGCATTCTTCTTCAATCTCTCGTCTTCTTCCCCCAGCGCTGCCGGAACCGCCAGCTCCAGCCTTCAGCGTCCAGCGGCGTTGTTTTGCGCTCCTTAGCGAAACGCTACCCCGCCGACGGCCAGGCCATCCCTCCACTCCGCACCTCCTGTTATTCTCTGCCGAGTATAGGCCCACCCCGCACCCGAACCAGTTAAGTTTCCCACTCCTCTCCGTCTGCGACTCCACTGCCGCGTCTTCCCCATCTCCTGGTCGTTCCAGTCTGGGGCCTTGCCGTCGTCCATCGCCTCGGTGCGCTCGGCGCGGCGTGGTCAACATAAGAGAGTCATCGGAAGAGGACTGTACGTGGAGAGCCTGACGACTGGGACCCACGAGGTCCATGGTCGCACACAAGGAAAGTTCCTCCTTATTACGCACTATACGTGCACTATATGTGGGAAGGGCTTCTGTATTTCGCAAATAAAATGCCCCCCCCCCCCGCGCTGACAGGTCGGACCCACCAGCTATATCTTCGCACGCAAGGAAGTGCCTCCTTATTACGCACCAAAAAATGAATACCCCCTGCTAGCTGGGACCCACAATAGTGGGTGGCTGACTTGTGGGCCTACTAAGTTGACGAGGACGGAGGGCTTTGTCAACTTAGTCAATATGAACGATTCTAGCTCCAGTGACCGTATGATGTCCATCCAACGGCCATAGTGCTTCTTCAACCTCTGGTCTTCTTGCTCCAGCCGCCCAAAGCAGCGCCGGTCGTGCCGCGTGCTCCTACCTCTCATGGCCGGCTGTGATGCCGCGGAGGCCTCACAGCCCCCTACTACTCCCACCACTGGCCCAGGGTATCCCTCTACTCACCCACACCCCTGTTATTCTGCGGCGATAGCAGCCTCACGCTGCAACCGAACCAGTGAACCCTCGTACTCCTCTCCGCGTGGGCATCCACTGCCGCGTCTTCTCTGGCTCCTCATCGTCCCCTTCCTAGGCCTCACCGTCGTCCACCGCCTTGGTGCTCTCGGCGCGGCGTGGTCAATGTGGTCAACGACCGATTTCCATCGGAAGAGTACTGTACGTGGAGAGGCTGACAGCTGGGTCTAAGGCCACAGCCCAGTTTTTTTGTGATTTGCCAAGTAAGTCGCTTTGTCAGGCCTGTTGGGCTGCAAATCTTTCAAGACGAGGAGAGCTTCATTCGGCTGGCCAAGAAAATGGCTTATCAGTAATGAGAAATGGATTGTACATTTTTAAAACACATCAAATCGGTAATTAGTTTCAAATATCTTTTTTTTCATTTCAAGATTTTAAATTACATTAATTTTTATGCGTGCAGAATTTGTTGGATTTTATATTGATATACATTTATTTTTAAAATCAGTTTGAATACGAGTCGAAATTTCAGGATTAAAAACAGTTTGGACCGCATCGAAATATGCAAAATTTCGTATAATTTTTTAACCGTGGCCACAATATGGGCTGTAATGCTAACAAAAAGAATATGGGCAACAAACAAAACCTTAAGAATTAGCAAATGGGCTGTAAATTATTAGAAATAATGGCAGATGGGATGTATGCTGTTTTCCACGGATATGAGGCTTTCCTAAAAAAAGGTTGATGCACAAGCAGTGACTGTTGGATGGCCATCCAACGGCCGTCGTGCTTCTTCAATCTCTGCTCTTCCTGCTCCAGCCGCTCAAACAAGCGCCGGCGGGACTGCCCGCTCCCTCCTCCCCGCGGCCGGCTATGCTGCCGCGCAGGCCTCACCGCCCCACCGTACTCCCATTGCTGGCCTAGCCATCCCTCTACTCACCCACACCTGCTGTTATTCTCCGGCGATGGCAGACGAACTAGTAAACCCTCGTTCAGTCGTACTCCCCTTCGCGTGGGAAACAAGTACGGAGTATTCCCTGCCTCCGTGTCGTTCCCTTCCTAGGCCTCACCGTCGTCCATCGCCCTGGTGCTCTCGGCGCGGTCTGGTCAACGTGGTCAACGACTGACATGCATCTGAAGTGGACTGTATGTGGAGAGGCCGACAGCTGGGTCCATGGCCGCACGCAAGGAAATGCCTCCTTATTACGCGCAAAATAATGATTCCTCCACCTAACATCGGGGACCCACCGAAAGAGCCTCAGTATTTCGTGAAAAAAATGTTACCACCGCTGACAGCTCAGACCCACCAGCTATATCTTCGCACGCAAGGAAGTGCCTCCTTATTACGCACAAAAAAATGAATACTCCCCCTATTAGCTGGGACCCAGTATAGAGGCAGGCTGACTTGTGGGCCTACTAAGTTGACGGGGACGGAGGGCTTTGTCAACTTAGTCAATATGCACGATTCTAGCTCCAGTGACCGTACGATGTCCATCCAACGGCCGTAGTGCTTCTTCAACCTCTGGTCTTCTTGCTCCAGCCGCCCAAACCAGCGCTGGTCGTGCCTCGTGCTCCTGCCTCCCGTGGCCGGCTGCGATGCGGTGGAGGCCTCACTGCCCCCTACTACTCCCACCGCTGGCCAGGCCATCCCTCTACTCACCCACACCCCCTGTTATTCTGCGGCGACGGCAGCCTCAAACCGCAGCGAACCAGTGAACCCTCGTACTCCTCTACACGTGGGCATCCACTGTCGCGTCTTCCCCTGCTCCGCGTCATCCCCTTCCTAGGCGTCGCCGTCGTCCACCGCCCTGGTGCTCTCGGTGCGGCGTGGTCAACGTGGTCAAGGAACGGCTTCCATCAGACGTGGACTCTACGTGGAGAGGCTGACAGCTGGGTCCACGGGCGCAGCAAGGAAGTGCCTCCTTATTATGCGCAAAATAATTATTCCTCCACCTAACAGCGGGGACCCACCGGACGGGCCACCATATTTCACGAAAACAACGTTTCCCCCCTGACTGCTGGGACCCACCAGCTACACCTTCACACGCAAGGAAGTGCGTCCGGGCAAAAAAAACGATTCGCCCCCTGACCGCTGGGACCCACCAGCTACATCTTCGCACGCAAGGAAGTGCGTCCGGGCAAGAAAAAAACAATTGGCCCCCTTGACTGCTGGGCATGATTGTTTGTTGGTATGCCTGAGTATTGATGTCTTTATATCAAATTATAGACTATTGCCTTGATTCAATCGTATCTTAATATTCATACTATGAAAATATTACATGATTAAATATATTTTAGGTAGCATTTCACATCAAAAATTCTATTTTTATTATTCACCTACTTGAAGATGAGCAGGAATTAAGCTTGGGGATGCTAATATGTCTCCAACCTATCTATAATTTTTATTTGTTTCATGCTATTATATAATCAACCTTGGATACTTGATATGCATTTTATACTACTTTATATCATTTTTGGGAACTAACCTACTAACCCAGTGCCTAGTGGCAGTTGTTGTTTTCTGCTTATTTTTGGTTTTCCAGAAAATCAGTACCAATGGAGTCTAAATGCTACGAAACTTTCTGATGATTTGTTAGAAGCTTCGGGAGGAGTCTAGACGACGAACGAGGAGATGGCAAGGTAATAGGGCGTGCCTAGGGGGGCCCGCCCTGTTACCTTATGGACCCCACGAGCCTCCGTCTGACCAAGTTCCACTTCTATAAATTTTCAAATATTGGGAAACCCCCAGAGAGCCACCCAAAACACTTTTTCGCCGCCACAAGCTTGTGTTCTTCCGTGATCCCATCTGGAGGCCTTTTCCGGCACTCTATCGGAGGGGGGAATTGATCACGAAGGGCTTCTACATCATCCTTGCCGCCCTCCGATGATGCGTGAGTAGTTCACCACAGACCTACGGGTCCATAGCTAGTAGCTAGATGACTTCTTCTCTCTCTCTCTCTAATCTTTAATACGATGTTCATCTCGATCTTCTTGGAGTTTTATCTGATGTAATCTTATTTTATGGTATGCTTGTTGGAATCCTATGAATTGTGGGTTTATGATATGAATACTCCTTGAAAGTAATTGAGTCTTTTCTTAACTTTATTATGTATGATTGTTATAGCTTTGTATTTGTCTCTAATCTATCCGTTTGGTTCGATCAACTAGATTGATTTATCTTCAATGGGATAGGTGCTTCGTAATTGGTTCAATCTTGTGGTGCTCTATATCTCAGTGACAGAAAGGGACAAGACACGTATTTGTATTGTTGCCATTAAGGGTAAAATGATGGGGTTTATTCATATTGATTGGGTTTACTTTGTTTACATAATATCATCTTGCTTAAGGTGTTACTCAATTTGTCATGAACTTGATACCATATATGCATGCTGGATAACGAACGATTGGTGGAGTAATAGTAGTAGACGCAGGCCGGAGTTGGTCTACTTGTCTCGGACGTAATGCCTATGTACATGATCATTGTCGTGAATATCGTCATAACTACGTGATTTTCTGTCAACTGTCCAACAATAATTTGTTTACCCACTGTATGCTATGTGTTCGAAGAGGGAAGTCTCTAGTGAAAACTACGCCCCTGGGTCTACTTTAATCACATTATAAAAAGAAAAATTCCTTAGCAAGTAACGAGTTCAAGGGGATTGACAACCCTCTTGTCACATTGGGTGCAAGTATTTGCTTTTATGTGTGTAGGTGCTATTCATGAGGCTTTGCGTGATTCTCCTACTTGTTCAATAACCTTAGTTCTCAGTGAGGGAAATAATTATCTCTAATATATTGCATCTCCTCTCCTCTTTGGGAAAATCCCAACGCAACTCACAAGTAGCAGTCGTCGACAACTGACGACGCCATGGCAACAAGGATCGCCATAATGGTCATGCAACAGCTATAGGTGCCCCTATTGGTGGTGTTAAATGAAGGCGTGATAATCTTGATTGACCCCATGATGGTGGGTTGCATGGAGGAGAGGCTCGTGGGTGAGGCCATGGCCCCGTGGGTTTGCCACTGATCATCGGCCACGGGCTGCACATGATAGTGATGACATCTCCCATGAACAACTCTCCGGGCATGGTGATGAAGATGAATTCATGGGGGATTATGAGCCATACTATGTGATATCGTCTTCGATGAAGAAGATGTACCAGGGTAAAAGTCAAACTAAAAAGGATAGATCTAGCAACAAGTGTACAGATCCTACCGTGTAAACCTGGCTCTCATACCAGATGATCTGACACCGTCTTTGAAGAAGAAGATGTACAAGGGGAGGTATGATATGCACAGCGTAGGATCGATGAAAGGATGGGCATGAGTAGTTGTAAGTAGCTGAAAAACAGAAAATAAGATATTATGACCCGATAAGGAGGATGCTAATCTTAGCTTGCAATCCGAACATTCACCGATCCACAACCCTCAATACTGCCCCACACAACCACACTCAAGTCATGGATCATGGGATAGGTGCAATCTATAAGGGAAACCATGAAGTCTAACCCACACAACACGATCTAGTCATGGAGCACAGATTAGGAGTGACTTCTCCAGAAATCACGAGAAAAAGGATAACAAGAGCTCTCTAATCTTAGGAGGAGTCTATGTCTTTGGTTTTTGATAGCAAGGGCAAAAGTCCCAATGAAGGGAAGAGGTAGCCTATTTATAATAGGGACAATCTCTCTGGATAAGTGTAAAAGTAAACTAGCTTTGGAAACAAACTTACGCGTGAAACAAAACCAGCTTCGGTAATTAATGATGTAGCTTCTAGAGTTCTCCCATGTGGTGAGTGGATGTATGTCCCCGACGAAACATTATTCGCTGGAGTTGAAACAATGTTTCTTCAGCATCAAACTCGAGTTCTGGAAACCTTTCACAAGTTGGGGTAGCTAAACACGTCCAAAACATTGTTTTGCCAGAATGAGAACATAGTTTATTAAGGAGACAACTTATTTCTTCATGAACTCCCAAGTTTGTTTCTTTGTTATAAAACACTTTTGTGTGCAGATTGAAATGTGGTTGGTCTTCTTTGATATTTGACCTAAGCTCAACCAACAACAAAGGAGGTGAAGGCACAACCATGTTTTCAAGGTCATATGGTAAACTCAAGTTAGCGTTCACGTGATCATGTATTTGCTTCGCATGACTTCTTATGATTGGACTGATGATTTGGTGTCAAAGGTTGGGATGTCCTCATCACAAAGTGATGCAGTTATGGTATAAATATAGCATAAAACAAGCAAAAATTATTGATAGGTTTGAGACATATCATGGGCCCAGTCACCCAAGGAAACTAGGCGCCTAGTGCCCTTGGGCGCCCCCTTGTCCCAACTCTAGGTCTTATTAGTCCTCATGTTACACATATACCTATAGTATTTTGTATATTTTTTCAGGATGAATCTCTGCAGAAATAGATAGCGTCCAAGAGATTATGTTGAAAACACCATCACTCCTTATTAGTTTGTGTCCATTACAACAAGTTTTGAGAGCAAAAGCAATGAAAAGTGGTCAAACAAATATATATGTTTAAGACTTATCACACGTCACCAGCATGTGGACCCACATGTCTACAACCACGCCTGCATCGTTGACCCCAACAACACCTAGCTAATGATAGTGACAATACAATTGTCACCAAGAAGGTGACAATGTGACAAATTATCATGTATACTTTGATAATAGGGCCCATCATATATCCACATGTTCAATAATGGCATGAGGATTGCCACAAAATGAATGATATTCAATGATATCTCCCCAAATACTGTCACCGAGAGCAATCTATGACATAACTTCTATGATGATCTTAGCAGCAGTCCAAAACCGTCACCAACATCAAAATCAGTGATAGATTTTGATATTTAGTGAAAAAATGGGTTTGTCATTAAATACCAGATCATTGTAGTGAGGACACCGTCTATAAAAATGTAGAGTACCACACAGCCTCCAAAAGTGTCCATATAGCTTAGTAGTGTGGGCCCCTCATGGCTCACCTTGGACCCATCTTTCATGGTTGGTTTCCTCAGAAAACTTTAAACACCATATCATATAAATTTATAACATTTCAAAGATCATGCCCCAATGATATCTAAGTCCAGGCACCCACATACTGTCCTTGTCTGACCAGATACTCCTACTCACCCATACTTACCCCCCTTGTTCCCACATATTTGCACAAAAATAACAAACACAATGTGATTTGCACATCCACATTTTACCCCCAAACTATAGTATATAAGACGCACACACGTTTAAAAGTTAACCTTGATCACTAAATAGTCAAAAGCATACAAGTCATGTGATTAAAGGTTATACTATTAGAAACTTTGCTTGAATACAAATTTAGTGGTATGATTTTGGTGGCACATAACCCACATTCGCTGGCAATTGATGGTCGCTCTTGATTCTCGAACTACACATGGGCCTTAAAAACTAGAATTTGGTAGGTAAAGGGATGGAAGTAGTGATTTATAGGAAATTAAGGGGACAATCCAACATATCATCTTAAGAATATCAATATACTTTGAAAGTGATGGCTACATAATGTGCTCATATGTAACACTTCTTAATGAAATAAAGTGTTTTTTCCTTGTAAAAAATACATGAAAAAACGCCCTGGGGGGTATATATCTACATCATAGAGGAGGGCCCCTTCCTTCTCCGTGTCACTCCTAAAAGTTTAGAAGATATGTGAAAAAGGTGAAGAGAACTAAGAAGAACGCTAATATGATAAGGTAACGTATGAAGAACAATAATTGCAAAAGGCGTTTCAGGCCTAAAACAAGAAAATCATAATAGTTTGATCAAACCCCTTTTGCACAATACACTAGACATTATATTTATGACCGTCTTTTGCGGAAACGATATGTATCAAACTATGTCCAACTTTAGAAGGAAATTGAAGCAACAAGTTGAAACTGAACTATGCACCGTAGAACACGGTTGCTTTATCCAGTTGACGAAGACTAGCAACTCCTTGGCTAGTATTTTATGCATGAAATAAATACCCATTTGATTTAGATTTAATGATCTTGATAACCATGAATTAACTCATATCTTCATAAAATTAATCGTTCGCTCCACTACCATGTATTTCAGTTCTCCTATAAATACAACACCCTCGGTTCTTCCTACTCCACACAACCATTTGAGATACAACCATACAGTCGATCTATCGCCTCACCATCGCAACCTTGTCAAATCTAGGTAGGTCCTATTCTTTTAGAAAATCTTGGCAGGTCCTTGCTCCATCTTCTTCCCAACCATGCCACTGTTCATGGCCATTTATTTGTTGATTAGTGACACCACTTGTTTGGCAATTTATTTGTTCAGATATGAATGATCCATGAGTTATGTTCATGCTCGTCATGTTTATGCTCATTTTTTATTTCCATATCGCACCGAAACAAAAAATTATAGTTAAAAATCTCATAATTATCAAATTTACATGATGAATTCAGTATATGTTATAGATGTAAATTTTCATATAAATGAGTAAATCGTCTTTGAACATATATGGATCCAGCCAAGTCATTTTGAAATGTTTTGGACTTGGTCATGCTCTTTCAGGAACATGCGATGTAGTAAAATTGTTTTCAAAGCACATGGGTCTGCTCTAATCTTCATCCAGATCTTGTCAAATCCTTTTTAAAACAATTGCATATGTAAAATTTTGGAAACATGGTAATGCAGTCAAAAAAATTCCAAATAAATATATATTTTCTCAATGTTTTTCACAGACATGTGATATTTTCAAATCGTTTTGAGAGAACCTTGCCAGAGCATAGTGTTTTTTTCTCTAGAAACAACATAACCTAGTGAATTTCCATTTAAAGCATGTTTATCTTGTCAAAACCTATCGAACAGAGCAAATTCTGGTCAGACCTTTTCGAGGATAATTGTATCTAGTCAAATCCCATTAAATTAGTTAAACTAGTCGAACTTCTTTGGAAGCATATTTATCTGTTGACTTCCTTCCACATTCATACAAACCTAGAAATTATAGGAAAAGGAATCAAAGTGTTTCTTTTACTAAAAGTGAATCAAAGAGTTGAAACCGGAATATGTATTATAGAACATAGTTGGTTGCATCCAGTTGGGTGAGACTAACAACTCTTCGAATCTTTTTATGGGCATATGGAATGGAATACCCATTCGATTCATATCTTATGACCTTGATCATCATTCAGTGTACTAACCCTTTTCCTCACATAATTACTCGCTCTCTCATATCATGTATTTCAGATCTCGTATTAATATATCACCATCGGTTCTTCTTGCTCCACGCAGGCATTCGGAATACAACCACCCAATCAATCTATTGCCTCGCTATCACAACCTCGTCAGAACTCGGTATGCCCTCACTCCATCTTCTTCCCAACCATGCCATTGTTTATTTCACTGCAGTTTGTTTATTGGGTCCACCACTTTTTTGGTGACTACATTGTTTAGATCTGAATGAACCATGGGTGATGTTCACGCTCGTATGTTTCCTAGTTCTACTATTATTATTTTTGAATTCTCTATCGCAACGAACATAAAAAGTATTTTAAACATTTCTCTTAATTATTATATTTACATGATGGACTAAATACATGTGATAAAGGTGAATTTTCATATGAATGAGTCAAATATTTTCGAAAACATATGGATCTAGTTAAGTCATTTTGAAACATTTGGATCTGGTCATAAGCTTTCTAGAACATGCGATGTGGTCAAATTGTTTTTGAAACACATGGATCTGGTCAAATCCATTGAGAACAAGAATCTTGTCAAATCCTTCATCTAGATTCGCCCCTTTTAAACCATATATTTTTTAAACATGTTAGTATATTACAAAATAATAATTAAACAGTAGATCTGGTCAAATCCTTTTTTAATAGGACAAATTATAATCTTTAGTAAAGAGTTGAATATAGTGAAAATCCTATGAAAGCATGTTTGTCTTGTCAAAACCCGTCGAAAACATATGATCCTAGTCAGATCTTTTCGAGTACAATTGGATCTAGTCAAATTCCACTAAAACAAACATGGTGAAATCTGTTTGTTAAGAAATATGTTAGAAGCATATTGATCGTATGAATTTTTTCCATATACATACAAACATGGTGAAATCTGTTTGTTAACATATTAGTGTGGTATTTATTTGTGAAATACACGCTAGCCTGGTCAAAGAAAAGCGTGCTAGCTAATTTATGGCGTTGGTAACCGAAATATGCATTGTAGAACACGTTTGGTCGTATCTAATTGACTAGGACTAGCAACTCTCCAGCTCATTTTGGATGTATGTAATAGAATACCCATTCAATTCATATTCAATGACCTTGTTCACCATGTAATGTCTTAAATTTTATTCTCATATCATTAATAGTTCAATCCATTGTCACCTATTTTTCCTAAACCTTAATTCTTCCAACTCCACCCTACCAATCGAGATACAACCATCTCACGGACCTATCTCCTCACCATATTAACCTTGTCACATCTCGGTATGTCCTTGCTCCATCTTCATCCCAACCATTCAACTCTTCATGCCTAGGTTGTTTGTTTATTTACATGGCCATTTGTTTAGTGATTACTTTTATCAGATCCGAATGAGCCATGAGTGACATATATGCTTGTATTGTTTCCTGACTGTAATGTTTTTACTGTTCATTTATGCATCCCCACGAATTATAAAAGGTATATAGTTCAACCCTTTTCCATAGTTATCAGATTTTACACAATGATGTTTACCTTGATTGCAGTGATAAGTCATGATCATTTATTCGTACTATCTTTATACACTATTGTCAAGAATATTGCACATAGATGACAATACGTATTCACATCTAGCATGATCCAAATAATTGTTGCCATGACAATATAGTTGTTAATTCCCGTATAACTTAGTCAAGCCTTTTCTGAAAACATATGGATTTGGTCCAGCCGCTTTGAAATGTTATGGTTATTGACATACTTTAAAAAGCATACAATGTGGCCAAAGTGTTTTCAAAACACATGGATCTAGTCAAATCCCATTTTAGAGCAAGGATATTGTCAAATCCTTCATCTTGATCTGGCCAAACCCTTTCAAAATGTTTGCATGTGGAAAAAGATCCATTGAAAACATGGCAATTTAGTCAAAACCGTTCAAAAGTATAGATCTGGTAAAAAAAATTGAAAACATATAAATATGATGAAATCCTTTTTTAGCATATAATAATATTGTCAAATCATAATTTTTTTCAGAACAAACCTTTAGTGAAATTCCTTTGGAACATGTTAATCTTGTCAAAACACCGTCGAAAAAGTCCAAATCTTGCGGGAACATTTTTAGGACAACTGCATCTGGTCAAATCTCATTAAAACAATTAAATTAGTCGTAACCTTTTTAAAAACTTATTGATGTGGTGAAACCCTTCCATAGACAAAAACAACCATGCGAAATCATTTGGTTAACATATGAATCTGGTCAAGTTTTTTGAAACACATACCAGTCTGGTCAAAGCAATGCATGCTATGTGTAATTTATTATTGGCTTTGCTAGCCAGTTGGCATGTGGTGGTAGGGAGGGGAGGGGGAACGGCTTTGGGTTAGGTCCATGTGCACAGTGAAAAACAGACAACAGCAAAAGAAGAAAAATATACACAGGGGCGGATAAAGCCAAAAGCAGAGGAGGTCACAAAGTAAATATAATAAGTGCCCTGGGGGGTCAAATAATGTAGACCCTTACCAATGCAGCCCTGACGCGCCTCACTTACCTGCCCGTTTTTAATCCCCCCGGCAAACCAAATTTAATCCCTTTTCCTTTTCTCAAAAGATTACGTGAGAGCGGGGGAGTTTAGAAAGAAAAGCAAAAGAAGAAGAAGAAGAAGAAAAAAGAAACGAAATTGGGAGGAGAGCTCGTGAGGGCTCCCAAATTACGTAGGAGATAAGCGAAATCCCCAAATTTCTCCCCCCATCTCCTCCCCCGTCCGCAGTCGTTTGAGTGGCCTGCGAGCGAGCGAGCGCCCCCCAGCTCCGTCTTCCCCGCGCGCAGTACGAGCGTGCAGCCGAGAGCTTCGCTTTGCTGCTGCTTTTGTGTTTCCCGACCGATTATTTTCTTGTCTTTTGTCCGTATTTTCCCGGTATTATCCTGATTTGCGGTGGTTTCTCGGTGATTTTGCCGCGTCCGCGCTCGGGCGGGGGATCTGTAATTTCTGCGCCTGGTCTGCCAAATCCTCTCGCCGGGGCTTGGATTACCAACCACCCCGCATTATTTTTCCATTTCGTTCTGGTTTACCGTTTCTTGCTCCCGTTTTCTTTTCGTTTTTTCCTCATTTTTCCCGTCATTTGCGGCCTCCTCCCACTCGTCCCAAGATACTGTGAGCTCTGTTCGTCGTCAAAGATTTCGAGCTCTGTGCGCGCGGCGTGGGGTTTATGGTTTTCTTATAGCTGCTGCCGAGCTTGCTTGTTCTGCTTCTGGGTAGGAGCTTTGGCTTCTGCTTTTTTTGAGGAATGATGGAGGTGAGGGCGTCGCAGGAGCAGCAGAGAGGGATGGCCGGGAGGGAGCCGTTCGGACTGCCCAACAGCCCGCCCACGCCGCAGTCCTCCGGACCCGTGCCCAACATGCGCATGACCTACGGCGAGGACGGCAACGCCTACTTCCTTAAGCCGGGCTCAGCTCCGCCGCCGGCGGAGGCGTACCAGCCAGGGGGAGGCGCTGGCCTCAACATGCCGGCTGGCCCCAACGCGGCTGCTGCGGGGGGCAATGGCGGGCCAGCGTTCGAGCTCAACATGGAGGAGGAGGCCGCCAAGAAGCGCGGCCGCGCAATGAAGTACGGCGACGACGGCTCCACGTCCCTGGCATTGGTGCCCGTGCCCATGCCCGAGGAGCCTACTGCAGTGGCGCCCGGTGATTCCGGGGCTTTCTCGGCGCCGGCCGTCAAACCGGCGGCGGGCGGCGTGCTGGCGGTGCCGCCGGTGGGGATGAAGAAGCGGGGTCGCCCAAAGGGCTCCACCAACAAGGTGAAGAAGCAAGACAAGGTCATGTCTGCGCTTGCTTTCATCGGTAAATCTCTCTCTAACCTTCTCCATTTTTCTGTTATTACGGCTTTAATTACTTTTGTGAAACAATTAGAGGAATTATTTACCTGCCCTTTATTTAATTTAATTACCTGTTTAGATATTCGAAATTTACTGCCTAGCCTCTGGACATACTGAGTAGCTTTGACTAGATCTGGGGTGTTGTACTGCGTGCAGACTGCAGGTGGAAATTACTGCTGTACCCCTCTTGCTTTTCAAACGGTAGCCTCTTTACTGTAAATGTCGTACAGGCTAGCTTAATTGAATAATTGCAGTGATTTTTGAAATAATACATAGTTAGGGATCCCTACTATTTTATAGTTTCATTACTCAGCTGAAATTTAAACTTTTAACTGAAGTCTTGTGTGTCTGTCTGACTGAAGTTTAAAATGTGTCGCCCTGCTTCTTCTGAGATCTATACAGGTGTTTGAACATGTTCTTGGTGAAACTGTATTTTGCAGGGACTGCAGGAGCTGGCTTTACTCCACATGTAATTGCTGTTCAAGCTGGAGAGGTAGTAAAAATTCCTCCTCAATCCCATATTCACATTGAAGCAGTGTCTGTTATAATATGTATTTTCGCATGTCATCCTGAGCACATACCAAAAAGCTGTGCATTTTCTGATTTTCACAATGTAACTACAAATGCTCCACAGCACTTGCGAATAACTTTGAGTGGTGCATTGCAGGATGTGGCTGCAAAGATCCTGTCGTTTGCGCAGCATGGAGTTCGTGCAGTTGTTGTTCTTTCAGCAAATGGCGCCATTTCAAACGTGACCCTTAGGCAATCTGCCACTTCAGGTGGGACGGTCACATACGAGGTATGCACTTCTTATTCAAGATAATACATCTCTTTCGATGAAATGGTGATTGCCGATATACAAAAGTTCGAGAAAAATGAGGCCTGATCAAAAACTGAAATAGCAGTTGTGTTGAAATCACTGTGGACGGCTTTGTCTACGACAGGTTTGTAAGTGATGGTTCTTGTTTTCTGCCACAGGGCCGATTTGAAATACTGTCACTGTCTGGATCGTTCACCGTGCAAGAGACTGGAGGCCATCGTAGCCGGACCGGTGGGCTGAGTGTTTCACTCGCAAGTCCTGATGGCCGCGTCTTGGGTGGCGGAATTGCTGGACTTCTGATTGCCTGCACACCTATTCAGGTCTGTTTTTTCACACCAGCCTCAAATCTCAGTAAATCATATATGTGCAGCCATAGTTTCACTTTCATACTGTACATAGCATTCCTGATGAAACTTTCTAGTACATTGCATATGCCAAAATACAGCCAAAAGTAAAATCCTTTGCATATTTTCGTCCCAGCATGTTAGCATTCTTCAGTTTCTTTACTGCTTCAAACTGAGAATAATAGCTTTACTTATGTTACTTTGTACATTACAATTGCCAATCTTTTCTATCTCATATACTAGCGAAAAGTAAAATTCTATGCATGATTCGGTTTCAGCGTATTAGCATTCTAGCAGAACTGTCTGTCTCCTGGGTTTTGGTTTATGATGTGTATGTAAAGGCCATGCCTCTCTGACGGATATTATGTGCACACTGCTGAAACTTGAATGCTGCTTCATGATTCTATTCCTCAATAGCCAGACTGCTATTTACAGTTAGTTCTCTAGGGTTTCCACGTCATAGGCATCCACCTACTAAGATCAGTTCTCTATTAGCAAGAAAAATTCTTTTCATAATTTCGCTTTTGAGTGATTCCTCTGCTTCTTTACTGCAGCAATCGTTTGATATATAGCTTCACATGTGCATCATGACTGCCAATCTTTTCTAGCGAAAAGTAAAAAAAAAAAAACAGTGTATTAGCATTCTTCAGTATATTGCTCCTATATTTTGGATTCACGTTGTTTCAGGATTTTATTTCTCACTAGCCTGCCATTTACAATTACTTTCCTAGACTCTCCACATCATTCATTGGCATCCACATATTAGATCAGTACTGTATTAGCTAGTCATATTACACTAAAGAAATGAGTCAGTGACTAACCAGTGCTATCCTTGTACCCACAGGTTGTGGTGGGAACCTTCAACACGGTCGCCGAGAAGAAGAAGGCGCCGAAGCACCAAGCTGCTGCTGCACATGAGCCCGCATCCGCGCCACCGAGGATGACGCCGAACTTCGTGCCGGCGCCGATCGCCGTGCCGCCGCTCGCGACCGCTCCCATCAGCGTCGGGATGGCCCAGAACAGCCCGCCGTCCAGGGGCACGCTCAGCGAGTCCTCCGGGAGCCCGATGAACCAGGGCGTGCCGGCCGCGGCCACTCCCAGCAACAGCGGCCTGTCCAGCATGCCCTGGAAGTGAGCTCAGTGTCTGTCTGCATGCCATCGTCGTCAGTGACCAGCTTGACGTAGAACCCTGAAGCAGAAGAGAGGGAAAAAAAAACCTGAACTAGATGTTACCGTTGCCTTAGCGTAATTTCGTGGTCGAGACTGTTTGTTTAGGCGTTGAACTGTTTAATGTGTCGTCGTGGGTTGTTGTTAGCCCGGATGTCGTGGATTAATGTGTCGGATTATCGTCGTGTCGTCGTCGAGTTTAACCGGTGGTTATGATAAATTTATGAACCTTTGATAATTGGTGTTCTCTGCTGGGTGTGTGGCTGTGATGCTGATGGTTATTCTTTTTGGTTTTGGTTTTGGTTTTTGCAAGTTTTCCGGTGGTATTGCTAATCTTTCTGCTGCTGTGATGCTGATGGTTTTTCTGTTTGGACTTCTTTCTCTCTCTCTCTTTTTTTTGCAAATTTTCCGGTGGTATTGCTAATCTTTCTGCTGCCGTTGCTCGGTTTTGCCAGCGAGTGCGTCTTCAGCTCTGGTTTACGGTCTTCGCAGAATACGTCTTCAGGAGGAGGCGACGGTTCAGAGATCACAGGAGGCGTCCAAATGCTGGGTCGTCTCGCTGGTGCTGGGTCCCACATCTTCTCTTCCACACAGCACAGGCGCTACAGCCCAAACGAGAAGACGGCCAAGAGAAGACACCATCGGCGCACGAGACTTGCGGCGCCCACCAACCTCGACGCGCCGGAACCCTAGCCAGCCAGCCAGCCAGCCAGCCGCCCATGGGTATCGCCGGAGGGCGGCGCCAGTAGCGGGAAACGGGAGGAGGAGGAGGAGGAGAGCGGAAGCGGAACCCGCGCGCGCGGTGTAGATTAGGAGGGGAGGAGGGGCGAGATGTCTGTGCGGATCAAGGCGGTGGTGGACAGGTTCGTGAAGGAGCTGCAGGAGGCGCTGGACGCGGACATCCAGGACCGCATCATGAAGGAGCGGGAGATGCAGAGCTACATCCAGGAGCGCGAGCGCGAGGTCGCCGAGAGGGAGGCCGCCTGGAAGGCCGAGCTCTCCCGCCGCGAGGTAGTAATCCAACACCCCAGTACTCTCTGTCTCCTTTCCCACCAGTCCGATTCATCTGCGTGAGTATGCCCTGGCGTTAATTCAGTTGGTGGTGGTGTCCATGGCATGGTGCCTTCAGAGTAGTTCAGATATCGGTTGCTGCTGAATGCTGGTGCATTTGAGATTTTATCAGTGATCTCGTATAGTTGCTGAAGGAATTCTGAAGTTTGAGTGACGTAGTTAAATTTGGTTGAAGGTGTTTGTTATGTTTGGTGTCGATTAATCAGTAATCGCTGCGTTTTGGGAGCAAATTTCCCATCTACGTTTACCATGAGCATCTTTGAGGTCTGAGGTTCAGACGCACTGGTTCCGGTAGTCAGTGACTGGATGCTCCACTAGCCAGCTTCTTGCACAGGCATGAAAATTGGTGGTGATATACGGTAGTGATGTGACTGGGACTACTACTGCTCGTATCATAGTTCTCAATTCTAAGTAATGGGAAGGAGTGAGGTTAGAGGTTCAGGCGCACTGGTTATAGAATTCAGTGATTGGATATGAACTAGCCAGGTTCTTGCACTTGCATGAAAATTGCTGTTATGATTACCGTATTATGCAGCAGTGATGTGAGTGGGACTACTCCTGCTCGTGTCATAGTTTTCAGTTCTAAGTAATGTGAAGGGGCCTTTTATCTTGTTCTAAAGAATGTCATGTTTTTCTATTGCTAAACTGATAGAACCATAGTGATGTGGTGCAAATGTCAAATTGTGAGCCTATGCATAGGATTCCCTTAATATAGGAGTAAAGCTGTGCTTTAATTATTACTATTGTCACAACTATATTGTTGTGAGAGAGCAGTAGTTTTCTTGAAGCCTGTGGCTCAGTCCGTATTCGGGATTCCTTCTGACGAAAGTGCTCTTATCTTGCATGACTAGCACCAGCCAAAGATACCTACCTCTCTTGTTGATTGACTGCTGAAATTTTATTTTCTTTGTTGGAAAATGACTACTGAAATTGAAGGCACCTTTTGATTTGTTTTCCTACATGTTTTTTTACTATTGTAGCTATTGTTGTTATGTCTCGGCATGTTGAGCTCATGTCTATGTATTCTGGTCTGGCCAGCAACTCATAGAAATACTGAATATTATTTGTAGATTGCAAGCATATTTTGTGCTGTGATATCAGAAAGATGTGGTGGTGTCTTGTCATATTCTGAGCACCAAGTTGATTGGGTAAAATACAATGGCTTGTTTGGTTGGTACACACGATTTCAGGGTGTCATGTGCATCTTAAAACAAAAATTGTGGATGTCCAACATTTGACCTGCAACAGACTGCACAAAAATTGTCCAGGGAGAATGCAAATTCACTATAGTTATCTTTCTGACTGTAACAAGATATCTAATAGAGACACTGTTATGCTTTATCATTTATGCTCTCAGCTTCATTAGGAATGATTCTAGGCTTGATATCAGCGTAGTGAGCCCTGTTGCGTTGATTATCTTTTCTCATATTAGGAGCAGGATAAGTTAAGTGCACATTTGTTCTCTCATACCAAAGACATTTATTTGAACTGTGTTAGAAGCAGACTTGAACAGGACCTTCTTAATCTTTAAAAAGATTTTCGGACAGGTAAAAAGTGAAGTGTGCTGAATTGATAACCCTAAAACATATCCATTCCTTCTGAAATGACATCAGTGTTTCGTTATCATGGCTTGACTGACAGACTAGTCATCTTTGATAGGCTGAGATTGCGCGGCAAGAGGCGAGGCTGAAGATGGAAAAAGAGAACCTGGAGAAGGAAAAAAGCGTCCTCATGGGAACCGCCTCCAATCAAGACAACCAGGACGGAGCCCTCGAGATCACCGTCAGCGGCGAGAAGTACAGGTGCCTTCGTTTCTCCAAGGCGAAGAAGTGACAGGACGAACGAGGCGCCGAGGAGACGGCCGTGTACTGAAGTAGGGGTAGATCTGTGTACCAAATCGCCAGCGTTGGGCCTGATTTTGATTCAAATTGGATTCTTTCTGTACAGGGAATTCTTAAGATGTGCGTTGTGCGCAATAAAATGCATAGCAGCTCATGCCGAGCTAAGGATTTTCATTATGGTCGTTGTGCAAGTTTTTTTAGGGGGCGGGTGGTGTGCAAGTGCAACTGCTGCAAATGGGACTCAGGGGGTGTTTGGTTCAGGGACTTTTTAGTCCCAGAGACTAGAAAAAGTCCCTAAAAAGTCCATAGGAACCAAACGGAAGGGACTTTTTCTACAGGGATTAGAAAAAGACTCTACTGAAAAGTCTTTTTTGATTAGTCCCTGGGACAAAAAAGTCCTAGGACTTCTAAACAAAACAACCCCTCAGCCGATGGAGGCTCGCCTGTCAGCTGTCATTGTCTTGTGTGGTACAGTACACCATACCAGGCCCAGCTATGCAGCTATGCTAGCAAGTCGTTAACCACTAGACCAGTTCAGTGCTGGCGGTACGAATGTTGCAGTATTGATTCTCCGATGTTTTCCCTTGATTTCTTCTAGGCCAGCATTAGCATATCAGGCTGTCTCGGTGTTCCAGCTAATTGGGCGCTAAGAAACTGTCAGCGGCCATGACAGCCTCTCGATATTCCTGCCAACTTATATATATCATCTTAACCAAGCTCCCCGTTCTTAACAGCTACGAAAACTGGCAAATCTTCTCGGCTACTCCTGGAAATTTCCTTGTAAACAAAGCGTAGTGCAGCACATTGCTCGGTTAAGTCCACCGAATGTGAGCAACAGCCTGTGTTGTGTACCAGAGCACTTTATGCCACTTTATTTTTATATAAACGTACACACGTCTTGAGATGGCACCAAAAAATTCCAGCTTTGGGAACAGCCATTTGTTTAGCCTTGGAGTGCCATTAACGGCTGGCCCATTTGGCAGCTGGGGAAGCGAGCGGAGAAACGGTCGTCGTCCTCCGGGCCACGCACGGGCCCCGCAGCCCAGCTCGGGCGAAAGCGCCATGGAAACGCTCTCGAACGACACACCCCCGCACCCGCAGGAAACGCGCGTCCGTCCTCCGTCGCCGTTGCCGCCACGTCTATAAAACCACCCGCGACCGCGAGTCCAACGCCACCACCACCCATCATCATCCATTGCTCCTGTGCGCCTACGTGCGAGCCGCAGAGAGAGGAAGGCTTCCTGTCCTGTCGGTCGGTTGACATGGGCGCCACGTCGTACGAGAGGCTGTCCAGCCACGGCGCCGGGAGCGGGCGCCGCGGAGGAGGGCTAGGGGCGTGGGCGGCGCTGAGGCGCGGGCTGGCGCGGCTGTGCGCCGCGCGGCGGGGGCGGTGGGCGCCGGCGAGGGGCATGCTGGTGCGGGCGCAGGGGAGGAGCTGGCGAGGCCGCAGGAGGGTGGCGGCCGGATGCGGGTACGACTCGGAAAGCTACGCGCGCAACTTCGACGACGGGCTGTGGAAGGCGGAGGAGGGCGCGCCGTGGAGGGCCGCCGGGCCGGCCATCGGCGCCTGCAGGCTCGCCCGCGCCGTGTCCTCCCTCCAGTGATTCATTCTTTTCGGCGTTTTGTGATCGCCCTGTGCGTTGTGAGGTAGCTATTGATTATTTTTTTCGTAGTTTGATTAATTGTAGGACAGTTTTGTTTGTAGTTTGTAAATCAGGCCCGCGGAATTGAATAAATCTCGATGTACATGGCAAGTTTTTTGAGTTCGTTTGGAAATTGGAACGATGATACTACCTCCGTTCCTAAATATTTGTTTTTTTTTTAATTTCAAATGGACTACCACATACGAATGTATATAGATATATTTTAAAATGTAGATTCACTCATTTTACTCCGTATGTAGTCACTTATTGAAATAAAGACAAATATTTAGGAACGGAGGGACTACATGGGAAGAGAAAAAGGACGGACATGTCGAATGTTTGGCGCAAATTATGATATGGCACGAGCAGTAAGCTATCTCAAAACCTGTCAACAAAAAATTTGAAAGTTTAGAGATATAGCAAATATACCAACTCATTAGCTCCTTACAAAATGGACTTATTAACAGCTCATGTAAAATAACTTGTGGTTACTTTCAAAAGGAGCTTTCTTTTGAAAAGGAGGAATACCCCCGGTCTCTATATCAATCGATGCATGCAGCCATATTATTAAATAAAAATGTAACAAGGTCATAAGGTCCAAAGATGCTCATTTCAAAAGGAGCTACAGGGTAAATGCTATCATGTTCACACTTACGTCTCGTCACTGGCCGTGTAGGGTTTAGCCGTTGGTTTTACACTCACAAATTAATTATCATGTACCACACGAGCACCCTCAATACAAAACAAAAGTAAATAAACTTGCTAATACTAGAATATATACAATGATTTTTACATTTCCAAATATATAACAAAAAGTTTGGTGCTTGTAAGATGACCAAAATTTGGTACTAACTTGGATATTGTTTCAGAATTTTTGACAAAAAATAAATAAGGATAAGCTTAGTTCTACTATGAAACTTTGAGATGCCTATATCACAGGAATTTCGGTGCATTTTTAACAAAATAAGTCTCATTGGCACACACTAGTCGAGCTGTTGTGAGTTGGCTTTGTGAGTGAGGGCCCATCGGGTCTTGGTTTACGGTGTGACTCGCTTTCCTCCAACCACATGAGTTGGTCTGGATCAATTCCTAACAAGGACAATGTCTAGTGGGCTCAGAGTTTAGAACGATTGGCTCTTGACTTTGTGGTCTAGCTATGCACCTGGGTAATGTTTGGCCATCATCATAAATGACATGTGATTAAGTGCATTTTTAAGAAAATATGTTTTTATTTGGTAATATTACCTAGCGAACGTCAGCTGGGAGAGGGGTGGCAAGCGAACGTCATTTGGTGGCAATTTTAGTTGTGAGGAAAGATCAAAGGACGACCAAACCCTGAACAAGGACTAACCTTGCGTCGAAGCCAGGCTCTCTTGGGTCGATTGGGACTCTACGGTCATTACCATACGGCCGCCTGTCATCATACTGCTGGGGCGCGTACGACCCATCCCTCGGAAGAGGCGAAGGCGCTCGACGGTGGTTGTCGCGGGCGTACTCACGATCATACTCTCCATGAGCTCTTCCCAGGTGCCGATCTCGGTGGTGATCACGATCTTCACGTCGCAAAGGCGACCCAGGACTGTGTGATGACTGAACAGTATCTGCCCTTACCGATCCGCTGTGGATCCTGTTCCGCGACTGAGAAACGACGGAGTTTAGGTCTCCTGCTGCTCGGAGCAGTGTTCTGATCTGTTCCAAACCTCTTCCAGCTTCTGGACGGGGCGGCTGAATAGACTCTGCGATACGCGCATCAGCTGCAAGATTCTGGATCGAAGTATGGAATATCTGAGTTTCCGGTGGAAACAACTGTCATGGACGTCGACTGGATTTGGCGATCAGTTGACGAGCACGCTTGTCGAGAGAATGTTGGAGATTCTCCAAACGTGTGCGCTCAGCCAGCGTGGCCAGGCGCACTGCCTCCAAGGCCCGAGCCTTGGCGGTCTCCCCTATGATGGGGGTCTGGAGGGCCTCCACGTTGCGGCGGTGCAGCTCTTCCCTCTGCTGTGAGTTAAGAGGTTGAGGTTGGTACTCTTCGTGGCCGAACGACGGGCCATCGCCCTCACCATCGCCGCCGCTACAGCGAAACCCAGGTGGGCTGTGACGGGTATCGACCATGAGAACTTCTGCCGCGGGGTCACAGCTCCCGCTCTCAGAAAACCTTTCTGCAGAATCAGTCAACAGGTCGACTGAACCGCAGCGAAACTCGACGAGATCGATTTCCGCGACTTGGGGGTGGCAGTCTGACGAGCCACCGCATGCTTCACCCACCGCTGGAGCCGCGAACGACCAGATCGCTTGCGGCGGCGTCCAGCGGAGTGAGAAGTGACGTGAGGGTCGACCGAGGTCGACGGCTGCCGAAGGAGGACGCCGCAGGCACTCGCGCGGAAGTGCGATGAACCACGGATCGGGAGAGTCTCGACATCGAGGGGGGCTTCCTGGAGCCAAGCGGAGTCGTCGGCGACGAAAGTGAGCGCGCCGAGTCAGAACTCGCGGCCCATGACCAAACCACCGCCGGAAACCATGTTGATGAAGATCGGAGAAAATGCAACCTCGCCGGAAGTCGCTAAGACGCTTTGCCCCACTGTGGGCGCCAACTGTCGTGGTACTAAGTCTGGCAGTAAGAATAGGGGGTACGTATGAGGAGGCGAGGCCCTAGCTACGGCGAGGTTGTACACACGAGTTTACGAGTTCAGGCCCCTCTCAGAGGAGGTAAAAGCCCTACGTCTCAGTGCCCTGAGGCGGTCGACTGGAATATGGTTGTGTGTTACAAGGGATGCGAACCCTTGTCCCAGAGGAGGGGGCTGGCTTATATAGAGTGCGCCAGGACCCCAGCCCACCTCCGTTACAGGGGTTCAATGTACATTAAGAGTTTAAGACAGGGCGTTACTGGTAACGCCAGCTATAAAGTGTATTCAATGATCTTAAAGACTACAGAGTGAACGCCTGACCGTTGTCATCCTGAGTGACTCCAGGTCTTTTGTACTCTGAGTGGATTCTTGTATGGTCGAATGACTCCATCCAAGTCGAGTGAAGTGGGGGTATCCGAGTGAGGTGACTGGTTGAGTGGATTGCACTCGGTGGCTTCAGTTGATACTTTCTGTTGTGCTTTGAATGTCTTTGCTTCTAGGGTAGTGACCTTGGATGGGGCGTATAGGTCAGGCCTATGACCCTACCCTAGGTATATGGCGTTGTCACTGTCGGAGGGGGAATCGATCACGGAGGGCATCTACATCAACCATATTGCCCTTCCGATGAAGCGTGAGTAGTTTACCACAGACCTACGGGTCCATAGCTAGTAGCTAGATGGCTTCTTCTCTCTCTTTGATCTTCAATACAATGTTCTCCTCGATGTTCTTGGAGATCTATCTGGTGTAATCCTCTTTTGCGGTGTGTTTGTCGAGATCCAATGAATTGTGGATTTATGATCAGCTTATCTATGAATATTATATGAATCTTCTCTGAGTTCTTATATGCATGATTTGATACCTTTGTATTTATCTTCGAATTATCGGTTTGGTTTGGCCAACTACATTGATATTTCTTGCAGTGGGAAAGGTGCTTAGGTTTGGGTTCAATCTTGCGTGATTTCACCCAGTGACAAAGTAGGGGTAGTGAGACACATATTGCATTGTTGCCATCGAGGATAACAAGATGGAGTTTTCATCATATTACTTGAGTTTATACATCATGTCATCTTACTTAATGCGTTACTCTGTTCTTATGAACTTAATACTCTACATGCAGGCAGGAGTCGGTCAACGTGTGGAGTAATAGTAGTA
This sequence comes from Triticum dicoccoides, assembly GCF_002162155.2. NCBI lineage: Eukaryota > Viridiplantae > Streptophyta > Magnoliopsida > Poales > Poaceae > Triticum > Triticum dicoccoides. The sequence continues at coordinate 464,757,302 of NC_041389.1, read as the reverse complement.
GATGCAGAATTGTTTCGGTCTAGTTGACACGGACGTGATGCCTATATGCATAATCATTGCCTTGCATATCGTCATAACTTTGCACTTTTCTATCAATTGCTCGACAGTAATTTGTTCACCCACCGTATTATTTTCCTTCAAGAGAGAAGCCTCTAGTGAAACCTATGCCCCCAGGTCTATTTTCCGTTATATATTTTCAGATCTATAAACCAAAAATACCTTTCTGTAATTTATTTACTTTTATTTTGTTTTATGTTCTAGCAATCTTTTATACCTATCTCTATCAGATCTCACCTTTGCAATTGATCGTGAAGGGATTGACAACCCCTTTATCGCATTGGGTGCAAGTGTTTGATTGTTTGTGCAGGTGCATAGATTGGGGACTTGCTTATACCTCCTACTGGATTGATACCTTGGTTCTCTAACTGAGGGAAATACTTATCTCTACTTTGCTGGATCACCCTTTTCTCTTCAAGAGAAAAAGCAACGCAAGCTCAAGAAGTAGCATCCCTCCGTCCCAAAATAAGGGTCATTGATTTAGTACAACTTTGTACTAAATTATTGACATTTGTTTTGGGTTGGGACAGAGGGAGTATGTAAACTTTTTATTTGTGGGGTACATATGTAACCTTTTAAGGTTAAACTGAGTCACAATTTTAACAATATTTTTTTGCAAAAACTATTGTTTTACTCATCAATTGGGGGTACAATCAGCTCTACATAGATCCTCCACATCACCTGGACCAAAATGGAGCCAGACCGTTGTGCGAGTTTCTAGTCGAGCATAAGATGCCAAGTGGTGGCTTACATTGTTCTTTATTTCTTTTGATACGACGAGCCCCCTCGTCGATTTCCATTAATTAAACCATCACAAGGTTCTACAAAGTTCAAAAGCGAAAATAAACTACCAACAATACAATTGAAAGGACATGCATGCCTCACAGGGTAGAAACTGCCATATCTCAAGACATGCAATTATTTTTCAGACCATCAAAAGTAACACCTAATAAGAAGGAACTAGCAGATGTGCAGATATATCAAAGAAGCTACCTCGGGAGGGGTAGAAGCTAGGCCATGAAATTTTCATTTAGACCATGACAATTCTTCTGTTTAGAGGATTGCATCCATGACTCTTGGCAAAAATCTCCTCAAGCACCTTCTTGATCTTCTTCACACAAAGCTCAGTTCTTCTTTGATCTTGTTTTTTCTACAAACTACCACGCCTCTTAAGACAATAGAATAAACTATATACCACTGCGGCATGGTCATCATGAAAATTTCTATCATAACAAGCCACATTTCTAGTTTTTCCATATAGTCCAGCTGAAGGTGACCCCCCCCCCCCACACACACACACAACCACTTTTCTATGATTTATTGGGAAGATTTTAATCCAATCCCCCACCAAATCTCTGATTCTCTCTCGAGGTCTAAGAAGTGTGAAAGCACAAGTCATCATAGATGATTAACTCTCTCCCAAAACTTGTGTCAAGATGGTTGTATAAAGGAGAAAACACATATTTTAATCTAGCTTGGAACATAAATGGCATTGATCATTCCTAGTCCAGCCTCTTCTCAACAGACTATCCTTGGTCAATATATTACTCATGAGCATCAACCACATGAGGATCTTTATTTTATCAGGTATTTCAAGCTTCCAGATTGATCTGTATCCAACTAATCTAGAAGTTCTCATATGCAAGTATAAATATTTCACCACAAACTTATTCTTGCTATTGAAAGGCCATATGACTCGAGCTTTGGAATCCTTCAACTGAATCCACTAGATGCTTCAATTATCATTGGGCATCAGTTCACCATGTATGTTTCTTCTAAATTGGATAACCTCAAAACCCTCAATTTTGAAATATCTGATGAACACCATTTTTTTAAATGCCAGGGTGTAAAATCTAGGAAATAAATCTTTTGTCACACATCTTCCAAAAACATTATTTTGGCCCCATCTCCTAAAATCCTTTTAGTAAATTACTGGAATGTATGGTTAACATTCACCAAGCTTTGCAAAAAGTCTGATCATCCAGTACCCTTTGTTCGGTTGGATAAGGATTTCCTACTCGAATATTTCTTGGATAGAAATTATTGCCACAACCCATCAGTATTCTCTAACTTCCAAAGACACTTGGTTAGCAAGCGTTAATTCATCACTTATAGCTCCACACACCCAATCCACCACAACTTTTCAGCATACATATAGTGGGTCAGTTAACCAAATGATATTTATTTTTATCATTACTTTCCTACCCAACCATCCTTGCTTTGCAGGTATCAAGATTCTTAAGTATTCCATTGGGAGCTTCCAGGAAACAAAGCATGAACACATGAATGCGAATAATATAGGGGTTCACTAAAGGAACTCTATCCATAATAAATAACAAATTTTCTTTCCATCCAGCCATCCTCTTTCCAACTTTTCACACAACATGGTTCTGTTGAGAATTGCTTAATCTCTTAGCATCCAATCTCAAACCAAGATATTTTATAAGAAACGATTTAGCATTGCAAGTGAGTATCTACTAAAAACTTCTCCCAAACAATAAACTCACTCCTATAAAAGTTTATCTTTAGACTAGAGACTTATTAAAAATATAGAGGATGGTCTTTAAGTTTCTAGCATTCTCCGGGTTATATTCTAGGAGGAAGATGGTATCATCAACATATTGAAGTAGTGCTAAACTGTCATCCACCAAGTTGGGAACCATAGCACTAATCAAACGTTGCCTTCCTATTTTCTTAACCAACATGGCAAGCCCATCAACAATGATATTTAACAATAAAGGGGATAAGGGATCACCCAGTGTAACACCCTTAAAAGTGGGGAAGTATGGATCAATCTAGTCATTCCCCTTCATGGCAACCCAGTTACATTGTTCCAACATCTCCTAATATGAGTAATACAAGATTTTCTAGTGAGCATAAAAGATTTGGCTTCATGAATCATACCCTAATACACTGACCTATCCTGATCATTGTTGGTAGATATGTTACACTAGTAGAAAAAGGGCCATTTGTCCCGGTTCGTAAGGGCCTTCTGTCCCGGTTTAAGAACCGGGACTAAAAGGTCGGTACTAATGCCCTTGGCCTTTAATCCTGATTCTAACACGAACCGGGACAGATGGGCCTCCACGTGGCCGCTGCGGCCAGCCTAGCCAGGGGGGCCTTTGGTCCCGGTTGGTGACATAAACCGGGACCAAAAGGCATCCACACGTCAGCAGCTGGCTGGAGCTGAGGTTTTTTTAAGGGGCTGGTTTAGGGGTTTTGGGGGTTAATTTAGGTTGTTATTAGCTAGCTAATAGAGAGAACTGTCCTCTCTTATATCTTCGTGCTTGGTTTACCAACGCTACTGCTATGCTCATTTCACCCGCTGATATATAATAACTCTTCATGCTTGCATCATGCATCATCATATATAATAACAAGTCCTACTAATCATGCATCATCATACAACTTCTACTCGTTATTAATAACAAGTCATACGATCATCATCCTCATAGTCATCGAACCAACCCTACTTAATTGTTCTTAGCACATGATCATCAGTATCAGGTAGGACCTAAATACCCTTAAGGTAAAATAGTATAAAACAATATAGACCCTAACTCTCCATTATGGAGAATGGAGATCATCATGTCTCCAATTCTTGCGCTTCGCTTCCTTTTGCTTCCAAGAACCACCCTACGACTATCCATACATTTTTTTCCATTCTGTGATTGTCATGTCTCCACTTCTTTTAGAAATCCGGTATGGACAGTTAAGATTCGTAGGATGACCTGGTTGTATGTTTAAAACATCAAGGCGACCATGCGTATACATTAGATGAGGCACACAATCATTCTGGATTATCTGTTGAAAAACATAGTAATAACTTCGTAGTTAGCAATGATGTACTAGTTTTAGAAGTATGCAAAAGATGCACGGATGTCGTAATAGTAAAAAATCTTACCAGGGTATCTCCATGGTAGTTACCGTAGTTCAACACGTGCACTAGTGGCACGTATTGACCATAATGTTGAGGAGTTCGATTGTAGATATTGTAATTCTCAAGATCAGTACAAAATGTGATCAGATGATTTTTCTCCTTATAAGTTAATTCGGAGCCATTGGTGTAGTGGGTTTTGTCTGCCATCTTCTGCACATTCTTTGAAGAATGAAAATAAGCTGTCAATGGAAATAAGCTGTCAACTATTTTGAAATAAAAATATAAATTACTTAATAACTATGTTTGAGAAGCTCACATGGGGGAAGAATTGGAAGCGTATCAACAAGGACCCAAATGTCAATATTGTCTTGCTCGATTTTAGGATCACCAAGATCCATGGTGACAAGCATACCCTCATCAAAACCATACATCTTGCAAAGTGCTTCCCAATTTTTGCAACCAAAATGGGTTACACTCTCAGAATTGTACAACTTTACTTCAAAATCCACACCATGATGGGTCCTTAGAAGAATTTTCTTTGTTTCCATACTTTCATGGTCTTCAAAACCCATCCTCTCCAAGACATAGCGTCTTGCATAGCATGGGATAAGCTAGTCGAATTGGAAAAGATGAAAAGTACACGTTAAAATAGTTGAAGTCGTGCTTAATTATGAAAAAAAACTATTCTCGTCGTTGCGTACCGTTTCAACATCGAAGGTCTCCTCGAGATTAATGTTGAAGCGCCGATCTTCGTCCAGCTCAAGGAACCTGTCGCACATACCTCGGTCGTCGTGGCACCGGTCGCACTCCCCCGAGCAGTTTTTGTCGTCCGAGTACGACATTTCCTATGTTCATAATTCAAATATTAAACTTGTACAATTAAATATATGTACTAAAAAACTCTCAGCTCATGTGGTGTACATATTCGACCGTCGGTGATGGTAGCTCCTCCTTTCATTCCTGAGTGCATTACACCAAATTGTCTAGCACATGGGAATGAAGGAGAAGCTACCCCCACGACAACAGTCAGTATTCTTCGTCCTCTCATATATATATGGTTGGACACTCTCCCTCACTCATTCCTCTCTGACATTTGCGACCGTTGGTGATGGTAGCTCCTCCTTTCGTTCCCGAGTGCATTACACCAAATTGTGTCTAGCACACGGGAACGAAGGAGAAGCTACCCCCACGACAACAGTCAGGATTCTTCGTCCTCTCATATAGGCGGAGACTCGACAGACTTAAAGTCAACCCGAGGACTCATATTATAGGACTCATATTGACATGGAGATTTGGCTGGTCTCACCTCGAGGTTGGAGGGGGGTCGGTGACGGGGACGACGGCGCGGATGATGGAGGGGGCTCCTAGATTTCTGCATAGTGCTCTCCAATTTTAGCATTCAAAGTAGGAGTACTTTTCCAATTTGAGCATTCAATAAGAAAAACCAAATCGTAAAATAAAGTAGTATTCAAATTAGCATGCATTCAATTATAAGTAAAAGTACATCATCTCTTGTGTCCGTACATCGTCGAATATTATCACTAATACTCCTCGAATACTATCATACATATAGCATCGCTAATACAGCTAGAACTGTAGCGCCCGACAGGTATCGTCGCGGGCAGTGGACACCCAAAGAGAAGGAACCATCACATGATCATAGCTCCAGTGAGTGTTGGAAATATGCCCTAGAGGCAATAATAAAAGTATTATTATATTTCATTGTTCATGATAATTGTCTTTTATTCATGCTATAACTGTATTATCCGGAAATCGTAATACATGTGTGAATACTTAGACCACACTATGTCCCTGGTAAGCCTCTAGTTGACCAGCTCGTTGTGATCAACAGATAGTCATGGTTTCCTGACTATGGACATTGGATGTCGTTGATAACGGGATCACATCATTAGGAGAATGATGTGATGGACAAGACCCAATCCTAAGCATAGCATAAAAGATCGTGTAGTTCGTTTTGCTAGAGCTTTGCAAGTGTCAAGTATCTCTTCCTTCGACCATGAGATCGTGTAACTCCCGGATACCGTAAGAGTGCCTTGGGTGTATCAAACGTCACAACGTAACTGGGTGACTATAAAGGTGCATTACAGGTATCTCCGAAAGTAGCTGTTGGGTTGACACGGATCGAGACTGGGATTTGTCACTCCGTATGACGGAGAGGTATCTCTGGGCCCACTCGGTAATGCATCATCATATTGAGCTCAATGTGACCAAGGTGTTGGACACGGGATCATGCATTACGGTACGAGTAAAGTGACTTGCCGGTAACGAGACTGAACAAGATATTGGGATACCGACGATCGAGTCTCGGGCAAGTAACGTACCGATTGACAAAGGGAATTGCATACAGGGTTTGATCGAATCCTCGACATCGTGGTTCATCCGATGACAACATCGAGGAGCATGTGGGAGCCATCATGGGTATCCAGATCCCGCTGATGGTTATTGACTGAGAGCGTCTCGGTCATGTCTGCATGTCTCCCGAACCCGTAGGGTCTACACACTTAAGGTTCGGTGACGCTAGGGTTATGAAGATATGTATATGCAGAAACCCGAATTTTGTTCGGAGTCCCGGATGAGATCCCGGACGTCACGAGGAGTTCCGGAATGGTCCGGAGGTAAAGAATTATATATAGGAAGTGCTATTTCGGGCATCGGGACAAGTTTCGGGGTTATCGGTATTGTACCGGGACCACCGGAAGGGTCCCGGGGGTCCACCGGGTGGGGCCACCTGTCCCGGGGGGGCACATGGGCTGTAGGGGGTGCGCCTTGGCCATCATGGGCCAAGGGCACCAGCCCCTATAGGCCCATGCGCCTAGGGTTTCCCCCTAGGAGGAGTCCTAGTGGTGGAAGGCACCCCTAGGTGCCTTGGGGGGGAGGGAAACCTCCCCTAGGCCGCCGCCCCCCCTAGTAGATCTCATCTACTAGGGCCGGCGCCCCCCTGGCACCCCTATATATAGTGGGGGAGAGGAGGGACTTCATACACCAACCCCTGGCGCCTCCTCCTCCCCCCGTTACGTCTCTCCCTCGTAGTCTCGGCGAAGCCCTGCTGCTGTGACGCCCTGCATCCACCACCACGCCGTCGTGCTGCTGGATCTTCATCAACCTCTCCTTCCCCCTTGCTGGATCAAGAAGGAGGAGACGTCTCCCGTCCCGTACGTGTGTTGAACGCGGAGGTGACGTCCGTTCGGCGCTGGTCATCGGTGATTTGGATCACGTCGAGTACGACTACATCATCACCTTGCAAGCTTCCGCACGCGATCTACAAGTGGTATGTAGATGCAAACTCTCTCCCTAGACTCGTTGCTTAGATGAACTCATAGATGGATCTTGGTGAAACCGTAGGAAAATTTTTAATTTTCTGCAACGTTCCCCAACAGTGGCATCATGAGCTAGGTCTATGCGTAGTTCTCTTTGCACGAGTAGAACACAACTTTGTTGTGGGCGTGGATTTTGTCATCTTACTTGCCTCTACTAGTCTTTTCTTGCTCAACGGTATTGTGGGATGAAGCGGCCCGGACCAACCTTACACGTACGCTTACGTGAGACCGGTTCCACCGATTGACATGCACTAGTTGCATAAGGTGGCTGGCGGGTGTCTGTCTCTCCCACCTTAGTAGGAGCGGAATCGATGAACAGGGCCCTTATGAAGGGTAAATAGAAGTTGACAAAATCACGTTGTGGTGATTCGTAGGTAAGAAAACGTTCTTGCTAGAACCCAATTGCAGCCACGTAAAAGATGCAACAACAATTAGAGGACGTCTAACTTGTTTTTGCAGCGATTGATCATGTGATGTGATATGGCCAGAAGTTGTGATGAATGATGAATTGTGATGTATGAGATCATGTTCTTTGTAATAGGATTCACGACTTGCATGTCGATGAGTATGACAACCGGCAGGAGCCATAGGAGTTGTCATTATTTTTTGTATGACCTGCGTGTCATTGAATAACGTCATGTAAACTACTTTACTTTATTGCTAAACGTTAGTCATAGAAGTAGAAGTAGTCGTTGGCGTGACAACTTCATGAAGACACGATGATGGAGATCATGGTGTCAAACCGGTGACAAGATGATCATGAAGCCCCGAAGATGAAGATCAATGGAGCTATATGATATTGGCCATATCATGTCACAACTATATAATTGCATGTGATGTTTATTATGTATTATGCATCTTGTTTACTTAGGACGACGGTAGTAAATAAGATGATCCCTTATAAAATTTCAAGAAGTGTTCTCCCCTAACTGTGCACCGTTGCTATAGTTCGTCGTTTCTAAGCACCACGTGATGATCGGGTGTGATGGATTCTTACGTTCACATACAACGGGTGTAAGACAGTTTTACACAGCGAAAACACTTAGGGTTAACTTGACGAGCCTAGCATGTGCAGACATGGCCTCGGAACACGGAGACCGAAAGGTCGAACACGAGTCGTATGGAAGATACGATCAACATGAAAATGTTCACCGACGATGACTAGTCCGTCTCACGTGATGATCGGACACGGGCTAGTCGACTCGGATCGTGTAACACTTAGATGACTAAAGGGATGTCTAATCTAAGTGGGAGTTCATAATTTGATTAGAACTTTATTATCATGAACTTAGTCTAAAACCTTTGCAAATATGTCTTGTAGATCAATGGCCAACGCTAATGTCAACATGAACTTCAACGCGTTCCTAGAGAAAACCAAGCTGAAAGATGATGGCAGCAACTATACGGACTGGGTCCGGAACCTGAGGATCACCCTCATAGCTGCCAGGAAACAATATGTCCTAGAAGGACCGCTAGGTGACGCTCCCGTCCCAGAGAACCAAGACATTATGAATGCTTGGCAGTCTCGCGCTGATGATTACTCCCTCGTTCAGTGCGGCATGCTTTACAGCTTAGAACCGGGGCTCCAAAAGCGTTTTGAGCATCACGGAGCATATGAGATGTTCGAAGAGCTGAAACTAGTTTTCCAAGCTCATGCCCGGGTCGAGAGATATGATGTCTCCGACAAGTTCTACAGTTGTAAGATGGAGGAAAACAGTTCTGTCAGTGAGCACATCCTGAAGATGTCTGGGTTGCACAACCGTATGACCCAGCTGAACATTAACCTCCCAGATGAGGCGGTCATTGACAGAATCCTCCAGTCGCTCCCACCAAGCTACAAGAGCTTTGTGTGAAATACAACATGCAGGGAATGGAAAAGACCATTCCTGAAGTGTTCTCGATGCTGAAGTCAGCAGAGGCTGAAATCAAGAAAGAACATCAAGTGTTGATGGTCAATAAGACCACTAAGTTCAAGAAGGGCAAGGGTAAGAAGAACTTCAAGAAGGACGGCAAAGATGTTGCCGCGCCTGGTAAGCCAGTTACCGGGAAGAAGTCAAAGAATGGACCCAAGCCTGAGACTGAGTGCTTTTATTGCAAGGGGAAGGGTCACTGGAAGCAGAACTGCCCCAAATACTTAGCGGATAAGAAGGCCGGCAACACCAAAGGTATATTTGATATACATGTGATTGATGTGTACCTTACCAGTAATCGTAGTAACTCCTGGGTATTTGATACCGGTGCCGTTGCTCATATTTGTAACTCACAGCAGGAGCTGCGGAATAAACGGAGACTGGCGAAGGACGAGGTGACGATGCGCGTCGGGAATGGTTCCAGAGTCGATATGATCGCCATCGGCACGCTGCCTCTACATTTACCTACGGGATTAGTTTTGAACCTTAATAATTGTTATTTAGTGCCAAGTTTGAGCATGAACATTGTATCTGGATCTCGTTTAATACGAGATGGCTACTCATTTAAGTCTGAGAATAATGGTTGTTCGATTTATATGAGAGATATGTTTTATGGTCATGCTCCGATGGTCAATGGTTTATTCTTAATGAATCTCGAGCGTAATATTACACATGTTCATAGTGTAGATGCCAAAAGATTTAAAGTTGATAACGATAGTCCCACATACTTGTGGCACTGCCGCCTTGGTCACATTGGTGTCAAGCGCATGAAGAAGCTCCATGCCGATGGACTTTTAGAGTCTCTTGATTATGAATCGTTTGACACGTGCAAACCATGCCTCTTGGGCAAAATGACCAAGACTCCGTTCTCCGGAACAATGGAGCGAGCAACCAACTTGTTGGAAATCATACATACCGATGTGTGCGGTCCAATGAGCGTTGAGGCTCGCGGAGGATATCGTTATGTTCTCACTCTCACAGATGACTTGAGTAGATATGGGTATGTCTACTTAATGAAACACAAGTCTGAGACCTTTGAAAAGTTCAAGGAATTTCAGAATGAGGTAGAGAATCAACGTGACCGAAAGATAAAATTCTTACGATCAGATCGTGGAGGAGAATACTTAAGTCACGAATTTGGTACACACTTAAAGAAATGTGGAATCGTTTCACAGCTCACGCCGCCTAGAACACCTCAGCGAAACGGTGTGTCCGAACGTCGTAATCGCACTCTATTGGATATGGTGCGGTCTATGATGTCTCTTACCGATTTACCGCTATCATTTTGGGGATACGCTCTAGAGACAGCTACATTCACTTTAAATAGGGCACCGTCTAAATCCGTTGAGACGACACCGTATGAATTATGGTTTGGAAAGAAACCTAAGCTGTCGTTTCTAAAAGTTTGGGGATGCGAAGCTTATGTCAAGAAACTTCAACCTGAAAAGCTCGAACCCAAGTCGGAAAAATGCGTATTCATAGGATACCCTAAGGAAACTGTAGGGTATACCTTCTACTTAAGATCCGAAGGCAAGATCTTTGTTGCCAAGAATGGATGCTTTCTAGAAAAAGAGTTTCTCTCGAAAGAAGTAAGTGGGAGGAAAGTAGAACTCGATGAAGTACTACCTCTTGAGCGGGACAGTGACGCAGCACAGGAAACCGTTCCTGTGATGCCCACACCAACTGAAGAGGAAAACCATGATAATGATCAAGGTACTTCGGATCAAGTTACTGCTGAACTTCGTAGGTCCACAAGGACACGTTCCGCACCAGAGTGGTACGGCAACCCTGTCCTGGAAATCATGTTGTTAGACAACAATGAACCTTCGAACTATGAAGAAGCAATGGCGGGCCCGGATTCCAACAAATGGCTTGAAGCCATGAAATCCGAGATAGAATCCATGTATGAAAACAAAGTATGGACTTTGACAGACTTGCCCGATGATCGGCGAGAGATAGAAAACAAATGGATCTTTAAGAAGAAGACGGACGCGGATGGTAATGTTACCATCTATAAAGCTCGACTTGTCGCTAAGGGTTATCGACAGGTTCAAGGGATTGACTACGACGAGACATTCTCTCCCGTAGCGAATCTAAAGTCCGTCCGAATCATGTTAGCAATTGCCGCATACTATGATTATGAGATATGGCAGATGGACGTCAAAACATCATTCCTTAATGGGCATCTTAAGGAAGAACTGTATATGATGCAGCCGGAAGGTTTTGTCGATCCTCGGAACGCTAACAAAGTATGCAAGCTCCAGCGATCCATTTATGGACTGGTGCAAGCATCTCGGAGTTGGAACATTCGCTTTGATGAGATGATCAAAGTGTTTGGGTTTATGCAGACTTATGGAGAAGCCTGCGTTTACAAGAAAGTGAGTGGGAGCTCTGTAGCATTTCTCATATTATATGTAGATGACATACTCCTGATGGGAAATAATATAGAATTTCTGGATAGCATTAAGGCCTACTTGAATAAGTGTTTTTCAATGAAGGACCTTGGAGAAGCTGCTTATATATTAGGCATCAAGATCTATAGAGATAGATCGAGACACCTCATAGGTCTTTCACAAAGCACATACCTTGATAAGATTTTGAAGAGATTCAGAATGAATCAGTCCAAGAAGGGGTTCTTGCCTATGTTACAAGGTATGAGACTGAGCTCAGCTCAGTCACCGACCACGGCAAAAGATAAAGAAGAGATGAGTGTCATCCCCTATGCTTCAGCCATAGGATCTATTATGTATGCCATGCTGTGTACCAGACCCGATGTAAACCTTGCCGTAAGTTTGGTAGCAAGATACCAAAGTAATCCCGGCAAGGAACACTGGACAGCGGTCAAGAATATCCTGAAGTACCTGAAAAGGACGAAGGACATGTTTCTCGTTTATGGAGGAGATGAAGAGCTCGTCGTAAAGGGTTACGTCGACGCTAGCTTCGACTCAGATCTGGATGACTCTAAGTCACAAACCGGATACGTGTATATGTTGAATGGCGGAGCAGTAAGCTGGTGCAGCTGCAAGCAGAGCGTCGTGGCGGGATCTACGTGTGAAGCGGAGTACATGGCAGCCTCGGAGGCAGCACATGAAGCGATTTGGGTGAAGGAGTTCATCACCGACCTAGGAGTCATACCCAATGCGTCGGGGCCGATCAAACTCTTCTGTGACAACACTGGAGCTATTGCCCTCGCCAAGGAGCCCAGGTTTCACAAGAAGACCAGGCACATCAAGCGTCGTTTCAACTCCATCCGTGAAAATGTTCAAGATGGAGACATAGAGATTTGCAAAGTGCACACGGATCTGAATGTCGCAGATCCGCTGACTAAACCTCTCTCGCGTGCAAAACATGATCAACACCAGAACTCTATGGGTGTTCAATTCATCACAATGTAACTAGATTGGTGACTCTAGTGCAAGTGGGAGACTGTTGGAAATATGCCCTAGAGGCAATAATAAAAGTATTATTATATTTCATTGTTCATGATAATTGTCTTTTATTCATGCTATAACTGTATTATCCGGAAATCGTAATACACGTGTGAATACTTAGACCACAATATGTCCCTGGTAAGCCTCTAGTTGACCAGCTTGTTGTGATCAACAGATAGTCATGGTTTCCTGACTATGGACATTGGATGTCGTTGATAACGGGATCACATCATTAGGAGAATGATGTGATGGACAAGACCCAATCCTAAGCATAGCATAAAAGATCGTGTAGTTCGTTTTGCTAGAGCTTTGCAAGTGTCAAGTATCTCTTCCTTCGACCATGAGATCGTGTAACTCCCGGATACCGTAAGAGTGCCTTGGGTGTATCAAACGTCACAACGTAACTGGGTGACTATAAAGGTGCATTACAGGTATCTCCGAAAGTAGCTGTTGGGTTGACACGGATCGAGACTGGGATTTGTCACTCCGTATGACGGAGAGGTATCTCTGGGCCCACTCGGTAATGCATCATCATATTGAGCTCAATGTGACCAAGATGTTGGACACGGGATCATGCATTACGGTACGAGTAAAGTGACTTGCCGGTAACGAGACTGAACAAGGTATTGGGATACCGACGATCGAGTCTCGGGCAAGTAACGTACCGATTGACAAAGGAAATTGCATACAGGGTTTGATCGAATCCTCGACATCGTGGTTCATCCGATGACAACATCGAGGAGCATGTGGGAGCCATCATGGGTATCCAGATCCCGCTGATGGTTATTGACTGAGAGCATCTCGGTCATGTCTGCATGTCTCCCGAACCCGTAGGGTCTACACACTTAAGGTTCGGTGACGCTAGGGTTATGAAGATATGTATATGCAGAAACCCGAATTTTGTTCAGAGTCCCGGATGAGATCCCGGACGTCACGAGGAGTTCCGGAATGGTCCGGAGGTAAAGAATTATATATAGGAAGTGCTATTTCGGGCATCGGGACAAGTTTCGGGGTTATCGGTATTGTACCGGGACCACCGGAAGGGTCCCGGGGGTCCACCGGGTGGGGCCACCTGTCCCGGGGGGGCACATGGGCTGTAGGGGGTGCGCCTTGGCCATCATGGGCCAAGGGCACCAGCCCCTATAGGCCCATGCGCCTAGGGTTTCCCCCTAGGAGGAGTCCTAGTGGTGGAAGGCACCCCTAGGTGCCTTGGGGGGGAGGGAAACCTCCCCTAGGCCGCCGCCCCCCCCTAGTAGATCTCATCTACTAGGGCCGGCGCCCCCCCTGGCACCCCTATATATAGTGGGGGAGAGGAGGGACTTCATACACCAACCCCTGGCGCCTCCTCCTCCCCCCGTTACGTCTCTCCCTCGTAGTCTCGGCGAAGCCCTGCTGCTGTGACGCCCTGCATCCACCACCACGCCGTCGTGCTGCTGGATCTTCATCAACCTCTCCTTCCCCCTTGCTGGATCAAGAAGGAGGAGACGTCTCCCGTCCCGTACGTGTGTTGAACGCGGAGGTGCCGTCCGTTCGGCACTGGTCATCGGTGATTTGGATCACGTTGAGTACGACTACATCATCACCTTGCAAGCTTCCGCACGCGATCTACAAGTGGTATGTAGATGCAAACTCTCTCCCTAGACTCGTTGCTTAGATGAACTCATAGATGGATCTTGGTGAAACCGTAGGAAAAATTTTAATTTTCTGCAACGTTCCCCAACAGTGAGATCCCTGAAGAACCTGCCAGGTATTGTCGCACCTGCCCTCCAACGCAACCATGTAGCGATGGACGTGCTCGTCCTCCTCGCTGACACGGTGACGTACCACCTCTGTGGTGTCCGGAAGCCTCGGCACCATCACTGGCCCACGCGACCGCCACCAAACAAGGATCGGGTCAACAACGGGCTGGCTCCTCACCAACCTACGCCCCCCGGAAGGTAGCACCTCCCAATACTAGCCCGACGGAGCCCAGTCCCGGACATGGCCCCTCTGATCAAGCCGGCCTCCTCTGCCGAGTCGACGACGAGGATGCGGGATAGGCAGTCGACCTCGATGCGGGATTAATTGCTTGAACTAAAAAAATAAACTAGTTCTATTAATTTTCTTGCTAAAATAAAGTAGTTTTATTAAATCAACTAGTTCAACTACTAAGCACTTACTATAAATAAATAAAATAAAGTAGTTCTTACTAAAAATAAACTACTTCTATATATAGTAAAATTTAATAAAGTAGTTTTATTAATTAATCAACTAGTTCAACTACTAAGCACTTACTATAAATAAATAAAATAAAGTAATTCTTACTAAAAATAAACTACTTCTATATATAGTTCAACTACTAAGCACTAACCTAAAATCAATATCTACTAATAACTAACCTAAATAAAAAATTAATACATATATGAAAAAAGACATATATAAACAAAAAAATGCTATGAACATTATATTCATACATACATACCACATCCATACATATATATACATTATATATATATGAAAAAAATGCAATGAACAAAAAAATAATACAAATTATATGAAAAAAATGAACAGAGCCGTGGCGCAGCGGCGGCTCACACCGGGTGACGGAGGGCGACGGCGTGGGCGGCGGAGGGCGACGGCGTGGGTGGCGGAGGGCGACAGCGGCGGGCCGGGGGCGGAGGGCGACGACGACGGTGACGGGCAACACGACTCGGGGGCGCGCGGCGGAGGGCG
>NC_041389.1:464683052-464741408 GCF_002162155.2 Triticum dicoccoides | reverse complement strand
GTGGATCGAGCTCACGGCGTCATCGGGCGGGGGAGACTGGCGATGGAAATCTGAAAATTTCGTAAGTGCTGGCTTCTATAGCAAAGACTTTGGTCCCGATTCGTCACACCAACCGAGACCAATGCCTCCTTTAGTCCCGGTTGGTGGCACCAACCGGGACCAAAGGCCTCTTTTCAGCAGCCCAAAGGGCGGGAAGCAGAGGGCTTTGGTCCCGGTTGGTGGCACCAACCGGGACTAAAGGGTGGGCATTGGTACCGGTTGGTGCCATGAACCGGGACCAAAGGTATGCATTGGTCCTGGTTCGTGGCACCAACCGGGACCAATGTCCTGCTGCCAAAGCCGCGGTGCGGTGGGATGTTTAGTCCCACCTCGCTAGCCGAGGAACGACACGATTGGTTTATAAGCCATGCCCCGCCAGCTCCGTTGAGCTCCTCTCAACTGCAGGTCTCTGGGCCTAATCTCGCACTGCTATGCATGTGGGCCTGCTGGGCCTTCTACGGGCCTGAATCCTGGCCCATGGATGGGTTTCTAGTCGTATTCAGGCCGTGGTGGCCTAGTAGGTGGCATTTTTTTAATTTTTCCCAGTTTTTTATTTTTCTTTTTTGATTTATTTATTTTATTAAGTTTCTACTTACAACAAAATACTTACTGTTGCTATTTTATTTATTTCAGGAAAATTCTTTTTGCTTATAATGTTTTGAACAGAAAATACTTTGTTAATTTTAGGTCAATAAATTTTATTTATGTTATCAAAGTTTATTTTATTTTATTTTATTTTATTTTGTTTCTACTTATATATTTTTATTAAAGTTTAGTTTATTTTATTTTCAACCCTTTCTGACTTCATTTGTTATTTTTCATGCATTTACTAATTATTTTGAGCTATAAGACCCTGAAATTGAAAAGCATTTCAAATGAACTCTGAAAAGGTTTGAAGTTTGCATGGTATCATCATTTCACCCACATAGCATGTGCAATAAAATTGAGAGGGTTACGGCAAAAACTGGATGCACTTCATGTACAAAACGGACAATCTCTATCGAAGTATCTTGATTTCATACGGAAACACGTCTGTTACAAAGGGATTTCATTTTTTAAAACTTATTTGAACTCCTAACTTTTTGTGTGTTCAAAATGCACCATTCAAAGCCACATCATCAATTTTCAACACTTTCTGACTTCATTTGTTATTTTTCATGCATTTACTGATTATTTTGAGCTATAAGACCCTGAAATTGAAAAGCATTTCAAATGAACTCTGAAAAGGTTGGAAGTTTGCATGGTATCATCATTTCATCCACATAGCATGTGCAAGAAAGTTGAGAGGGTTACGGCAAAAACTGGATGCACTTCATGTACAAAACGGACAATCTCTTTCGAAGTATCAGGATTTCATACGGAAACTCGTTTGTTACAAAGGGATTTCATTTTTTTAAACTTATTTGAACACCTAACTTTTTGTGTGTTCAAAATGCACCATTCAAAGCCACATCATCAATTTTCAACCCTTTCTGGCTTCATTTGTTATTTTTCATGCATTTACTGATTATTTTGAGCTATAAGACCCTGAAATTGAAACGAAATTCAAATGAACTCTGAAAAGGTTGGAAGTTGGCATGGTATCATCATTTCATCCACATAGCATGTGCAAGAAAGTTGAGAGGGTTACGGCAAAAACTGGATGCACTTCATGTACAAAACGGACAATCTCTTTCAAAGTATCAGGATTTCATACGAAAACTCGTCTGTTACAAAGGGATTTCATATTTTTAAACTTATTTGAACTCCTAACTTTTTGTGTGTTCAAAATGCACCATTCAAAGCCACATCATAAATTTTCAACCCTTTCTGACTTCATTTGTTATTTTTCATGCATTTACTGATTATTTTGAGCTATAAGACCCTGAAATTGGAAAGCATTTCAAATGAACTCTGAAAAGGTTGGAAGTTGGCATGGTATTATAGTTTCATCCACATAGCATGTGCAAGAAAGTTGAGAGGGTTTCGGCAAAAGCTGAATGCACTTCATGTACAAAACGAACAATCTCTTTCGAAGTATCAGGATTTCATACGGAAACTCGTGTGTTACAAAGGGATTTCATTTTTTAAACTTATTTGAACTCCTAACTTTTTGTGTGTTCAAGATGCACCATTCAAAGCCACATTATCAATTTTCAACCCTTTCTGACTTCATTTGTTATTTTTCATGCATTTACTGATTATTTTGAGCTATAAGACCCTGAAATTGAAAAGCATTTCAAATGAACTCTGAAAAGGTTGGAATTTGGCATGGTATCATCATTTCATCCACATAGCATGTGCAAGAAAGTTGAGAGGGTTACGGCAAAAACTGGATGCACTTCATGTACAAAATGGACAATCTCTTTCGAAGTATCAGGATTTCATACGGAAACTCGTCTGTTACAAAGGGATTTCATTTTTTAAATATTATTTGAACTCCTAACTTTTTGTGTGTTCAACATGCACCATTCAAAGCCACATCATCAAATTTCAACCATTTCTGACTTCATTTATTATTTTTCATGCATTTACTGATTATTTTGAGCTATTAGACCCTGAAATTGAAAAGCATTTCAGATGAACTCTGAAAAGGTTGGAAGTTGGCATGGTATCATCATTTCATCGACATAGCATGTGCAAGAAAGTTGAGAGGGTTACGGAAAAAACTGGATGCACTTCATGTACAAAATGGACAATCTCTTTCGAAGTATCAGGATTTCATACGGAAACTTGTCTGTTACAACAGGCATTTCAAATGAACTACGAAAAGGTTGAAAGTTGGCATGGTATCATCATAATAGTTGTGGAGAAAGTCTTCACTTTTTCTTCGCTTGTGTCCTCTCCTTATTGCGCCTTAACCATGGATAATCTTCATCATTTATCAGGATGCTTGGGTCAGCCTTTACTTTGAAGGGAGTAATTTCATGAAACTTTTCATAATCTTCGGACATGTCTGTCTTGCCCTCCACTCCCAAGATGTCGCTTTTTCCTGATAGAACTATGTGGCGCTTTGACTCATCGTATGATGTATTCGCTTCCTTATCTTTTCTTTTTCTCGGTTTGATAGACATGTCCTTCACATAGATAACCTGTGCCACATCATTGGCTAGGACGAACGGTTCGTCAGTGTACCCAAGATTGCTCAGATCCACTGTTGTCATTCCGTACTGTGGGTCTACCTGTACCCCGCCTCCTGATAGATTGACCCATTTGCACTTTAACAAAGGGACCTTAAAATCATGTCCGTAGTCAAGTTCCCATATGTCCACTATGTAACCATAATATGTGTCCTTTCCCCTCTCGGTTGCTGCATCAAAGCGGACACTGCTGTTTTGGTTGGTGCTCTTTTGATCTTGGGCGATCGTGTAAAATGAGTCAATATAGTCGAAGATAGTCCCCTGGACAACGAGTACAGCTCATCACAAACAGTGTTGTCACCTCTGAGACGTGTTTCCAACCAACTGCTGAAAGTCCTGATGTGTTCACATGTAATCCAGTCGCCGCACTGCTCCGGGTGTTTGGAGCACAGACTGTTCTTGTGTTCATCGACATACGGGGTTACCAAGGTGGAGTTCTGTAGAACTGTGTAGTGTGCTTGAGACCAAGAATATCCGTCCCTACATATTATTGAGTCCCTTCCAAGCGTGCCTTTTCTAGTTAGTTGATAACCCACAAGTGTAGGGGATCACAACAGCTTTCAAGGGTAGAGTATTCAACCCAAATTTATTTATTTGACACAAGGGGAGCCAAAGAATATTATCAAGTATTAGTAGTCGAGTTGTCAATTCAACCACACCTGGATAACTTAGTATCTGCAGCGAAGTATTTAGTAACAAGTAGTATGATTGTGGGAGTAAATGACCACGGGTAGCCTAGCCGGCTCCCTTTGGCCCTTTGAAAAAACAACAGGCCGATCGAGCCTTGGAGCACCCAAGACGCGGGGCCGCCTTCCTCCGGCCGGCTGCCTCACAAGCCGACTACCAGAAGGCGGCCCAGCCCTAAACTCTCTTGGAGGGTGCCACGATAGGGCCGACTCCAAGAAGCCGACCACGAAAGGACCAACTCCAAGAAGACCGACTCCAAGAGGCCGGCCCCTGGCGAGCGGCCAGGGCTGTGCCCTCAAAGTCTGTACCCCCATAACGATGATGGGATAGGGCGTGGCAACAGTAAAGCCTGCCACCCCCGAATCCCAGAGCACGCATGGCTACAGTACGCCATACGGGGCAGCCATCACCCGTCCGGCGTGGCACTGTTGCCATGCTAATCATGACACCCTCCACGACGGGCTGCCAGTATGGCCCGCAGGCGGCGGGCCCTTCGATCAGAGAGACGCTAGAAGGCGGCCTTGCCCCCCTAGCCGGTCTGGGGCATGGCCGGCTTCCTATGACCGGCTTGCCCCCCTCCTCGGGGCACGCGCACCATTAAGGAGACAAGACGAGGTAAGGCTATAGTGAGAGCCCGCAAGGCGGCGGCACTGTAGCCATGCTTACCTCGACAAAGCCCTCGTCATCAGAGCCAGGGCAACAGTAACCAGCCCCCGACAAGACCCCCAAGCGGTGGGGCCGGCCTGTCGTCCAATGAGCCGGCAGCCGGCGGGACGCACTAGTCGGCGGGCCCCAGCAGCCGGCAGAGAAGCCGGCGGCCATAGACACTGACGGCTAGGGCCCGCGCCCAGCCGGATTACCGTTATACCCCCGGGGGGTAGGCCTATATAAACCCCCCGGGGCGCCCATGCAAAGGCTTGATCTCATATACGACGCCCTGCAAGCAACGCTGCACGATCTGTCCACCCCCATCTCAGCCGATGCTGACGTCGAGACGCTGGAGGCACGCTGCCTCGCCCTCCTTGCAGAGGGCCAGAGGATAGCCTCCATGAGACGCCTCACTGAAGCTCACCAGCGCGAAGTTGACCGCGCCGCCTTCGGTACGCCGCCTCCAGAAGGGCCAAGCCGAGCCAGCATCGTCAAGAAGTGTGGCGCGGCCATCGCCAGCATGCTGGGAGCGGACCGCCCAGTCTACGCCACGCCTCTCAAGAATCTACGCGCCGCTCAGTTGATCGTAGACGAGTTAAATGGATTGGGGGCCGACGAGCTCCCCTTCATGACCAGACGCATCCAGCAGTTGATCGACGCGGCCGCAGAGCGGCACGAAGCCGCTTCCGCGCTGGAAGCCCCCCTCGCCGAGAGCACGGCGCGACATCACGAACACCGACTGCAGGCGGCGCTCATGCGAGACCAGAGAAGGAGCCGGCTGCTAGCCGCAGCCGGACTCGAGTCACCATCGAGCGCGACGCAGAAGGCCGCCCTCGAGGTGTGGAACGACGAGGCGATCCGTCTCCTCCTCCGCCTCGTGGGAGAGATATCCCACCCTGCCGCCTGTCACACATCTGACTCTCAGTGGCCGACTGGGCCACTGAGAAGGAGTCGACGAGAAAGATGCCCGCCATCGGATCGACCGCCTTGTGCGATCCCTGGCTTTAGAAGATGATGATGATGCCGGCCCGCCTTGCTTCGGCCCCCGCATCCGCGACGAGCCCTTCCCCAAAGGGTTCTCGCTCCCAAGAGACACGCCCAAGTACAACGGCTCTGTGAAGCCAGAAGATTGGTTGATCGACTACTCCACCGCAGTCCGCATAGCAAACGGCAACAGGCGTGTTGCCGTGAAATATGTCCCCCTGATGCTCCAAGGCACGACACGCACCTGGCTCAATAGCCTCAAGCCTTACAACATCAACAGCTGGCTAGACTTCACAGAAGCCTTCATTCGCAACTTCACCATCACCTACAAGCGGGCTCCCAAGCCCCGACAGCTCTCCTTGTGTGTTCAAGGGCCCAATGAATCAACTCATGACTACCTCACGCGTTGGCACGAGCTCCGCAATTCCTGCGAGGGGGTGCACGAGGTTCAGGCCATAGAGTACTTCACCGCCGGGTGCTGAGAAGGCACCCTCCTCAAGCACCGACTCCTCTGCGATGAACCGACTACCCTCAACAAGCTGCTGATCATAGTAGACAAGTACGCCATGACCGACTCCTCAATGAAGACCGAGCTCCGAGTAGATGCCTCCGGAAAGGTGCTGGCTCCGACTCCCAAGACATCGGCTGGAGAATCCAGCCGACGCCCGTACCAGAACAACCACAAGCGCAAGGCCCCTATGCCATCTTCCACCAGCTGGCAGGTGGCCACGGTCGAAGACGAACAACCTGAAGGGTGACCGGCACCCAAGAAGCAGAAGGGCGGCAGGCCGGCTTGGCAGCCGGCTTTCTCCTATGAGCAAACCCTTGATGCCCCCTGCAAGTTCCACAGCGGCGCGAAGCCGTCCAACCACACGACTCAGAAGTGCCATTGGCTCACACGAATCTCCAAGGGCGAAGGGTTGTTGCCGCCTCCGCCTGCAGGCCAGCCGCCTCCAGCCCCTCAGCAGCCGGCCGCTCGGCCAGCGGTCGGAGCTATTCAAGACGAGTTCCCCAATGAACATGCTGCCTACGTCGTCTTTATAAGCCATACTGAAGACCGGCACAGCCGACGCCGACAGCAGCAAGAAGTCAACGCGGTCGCCTCCAACAACCCCGAGTTTATGCACTGGTCAGAGAAGCCTATCAGCTAGAGCCAGGCCGACCACCCAGAGGTGATGCCGTCTCCTGGCTCCTATGCATTGGTTTTGGATGCCACCCTCGCGACAGAAAGGTGAGCCGCCCGTTTCTCCCGCATGCTGATAGATGGCGGGAGCAACATCAACATAATGTACCGTGATACCATGGAGAAGCTCAACATCAAGCCGAAGCAGCTCATGCCAAGTCAGACTGTGTTCCATGGCATCGTACCCGGCCTATCATGCTCACCAATCGGCAAGATCAAGATAGATGTCCTCTTTGGGGGCAAGGATCATTTCCACCGAGAAGCAATATGGTTTGAGGTAGTGGATCTGGAGAGCCCATACCACGCATTGCTTGGCCGACCTGCTTTGGCCAAGTTTATGGCTGTACCTCACTACGCCTACCTCAAGATGAAGATGCCGAGTTCCAAGGGCATCATCACCATAGTCGGAGACTACAAGAAATCTTCTAAGTGTGCAGCAGCCAGCAGCCGGCTAGCCGAGTCCCTTGTGATTGCTGAAGAGAAGAAGATGCTGGATCGAGTCGTGGCCATGGCTGGCAAGCAGCCGACCCTGTCCCCCGACCCCAAGGAATGTGATGCCCAAGGTTCTTTCCAGCCGGCCAAAGAGACAAAGAAGATACCTCTGGACCCGGAACACCCGAAGAGGTACGCTGTCATGGGCACCGGCCTTGACAGCAAATAGGAAAGTGAGCTCGTCGATTTCCTCCGTGAGAAAATCGGGACATCTTCGCATGGTCTCCCAAAGACATGCAGGGTGTCCCGACGGATTTCGCCGAGCACAAGCTACATGTCCGATCTGACGCCAAGCCGGTCAAGCAGCCCTTGCGCCGCCTGTCAGAAGAGAAGAGAAGAGTAGTCGGAGAAGAAATAGCCCGGCTTCTGGTAGCCGGCTTCATTATGGAAGTGTTCTTTCCGGAGTGGCTTGCCAACCCGGTCCTAGTGCTAAAGAAGAACAAGCAGTGGCGCATGTGCATTGACTACACCAGCCTCAATAAAGCCTGCCCTAAAGATACTTTTGCTCTGCCAAGGATTGATCAAGTGATAGACTCCACAGCCGGATGTGAGCTGTTGAGTTTCTTGGATGCTTACTCAGGCTACCACCAGATAAAATTGGACCCAGCTGACTATCCGAAGACCGCCTTCATCACCCCATTCAGAGCTTTCTGTTACCTGACTATGACATTCGACTTGAGAAATGTCGGTGCCACTTTTCAACGTTGCATGCAGAAATTCCTCCTCAAGCAACTCGGCAGAAATGCCCACGTCTATGTAGACGATATTGTGGTGAAGACGGAGAAGCGCGGCACCTTGCTGGAAGACCTCAAGGAGACCTTTGAAAATTTGTGCCGGTTTCAGATCAAGCTCAACCCTGAGAAATGCGTGTTCGGAGTACCAGCCGGCCAACTTCTAGGCTTCTTGGTCTCCGAACGCGGCATCGAATGCAACCCAGTGAAGATCAAGACCATAGAGAGAATGAAGATTCCTACCAAGCTGCGAGACATCCAAAAGTTCATCGGATGCCTGGCATCTTTGAATCGCTTCATCAGCCGGCTTGGAGAGAAGGCTCTCCCCCTCTACCGACTCATGAAGAAATCCACTCACTTCGAGTGGAATGACCAGGCAGACCAAGCTTTCCACGAGCTAAAGAAGATGTTGTCCACACTGCCTGTCTTGGCGGCACCGACTGAGAAAGAGCCCATGTTCCTCTACATTGCCGCCACTAGCTGGGTGGTCAGCATAGTTATCGTGGTTCAGCGTCCATAAGAAGGTCGAGCTCAGCTAGTCCAGAGGCCGGTATATTATTTGAGCGAAGTACTGTCCACCTCGAAGCAGAACTACCCGCACTATCAAAAGATGTGCTATGGTGTGTACTTCGCCTCCAAGAAACTCAAGCCCTACTTTCAAGAGCATCCCATCACGGTCGTATGCACTGCCCCGCTCGCCGAGATCATAGGCAGCCGGGATGCATCCGGCCGAGTGGCAAAATGGGCCATTGCGTACTGGCTCCTTACACAATCTACTACCATCCCCACAATGCCATCAAGTCCCTGGCATTGGCCGACTTCCTTGCCGACTGGGCCGAGACCCAGTACCTGCCACCGGACCCCGACTCTACTCATTGGCGAATGCACTTTGACGGATCCAAGATGCGCACCGGCTTGGGAGCCGGCATCGTCCTCACCTCTCCCAAAGGCGACAAACTCAGATACACATTGCAAATCCATTTTGCCGCCTCCAACAATGTGACCGAGTACGAGGCACTCATACACGGGCTCTGGCTAGCCAAAGAACTCGGCATCCACCGGATCCTGTGCTATGGCGACTCGGACTTGGTGGTCCAGCAATCATCCGGCGACTGGGACGCCAAGGATGCAAACATGGCAAGCTACCATTTCCTCGTTCAGTAAATCAGCGGATGCTTCGAGGGGTGCGAGTTCCTCCACGTGCCACGGGCCGACAACGAGCAAGCAGATGCCCTGGCACGGAAAGGCTCCACCCGGCAAGGTATACCAACCGGCGTCGCCCTCCAATGCCTCCTCAAGCCGTCTGTCAAGCCATCTCTGGAATCTAGTTCCATCTTCGTGCCGCCTGACCCCGACGCACTCGGATCCGACTTCGGGAACCAAGCAGGCGGCTCGGGGACTGCCATAGTCGAACCCGGCTCGGGGACTACTGCAGCCGGCCCGGGGACTGCACCGACACAGCAGGCGGCGGCCAACTCCAACTCTTCACAACCCAGCCCACCCGCCCTGGTTGCAGTAGCCGTGTTGGCGATAGAAGAAGTCACAGCTCCATCATGGGCCCAGCCTATCCTCCACTTCCTGATAAACGGAGAACTGTCGACTGACGAGATCTCGGCAAGACAAGTCCAACGCCGAGCCAGAGCATACACAATAATGAACCGAGAGCTTGTTAGGCGCAGCGTTACTGGAGTCCTCCAGCGCTGCGTCGAGCCAGAGAGAGGCATAGCAATCCTCGAAGACATCCACCAGGGCGAATGCGGCCACCATGCGGCCTCAAGGTCACTCGTCGCCAAAGCTTTCCGCCATGGATTCTTCTGGCCGACTGCTTTGGAGGACGCCAAGGAGTTAGTCAAACACTGCAAAGGGTGCCAAATCTTCGGCTTCAAGCAGCACCTTCCGGCTTCTGCACTCAAAACCATCCCCCTCACCTGGCCTTTTACCGTCTGGGGACTGGACATGATGGGCCCAATCAAGATGGCGCGTGGCGGCATGACACATCTGCTTGTTGCCGTGGACAAATTTACCAAGTGGATTGAAGCGAAGCCGATCAAGAAACTGAATGGGCCGACTGCCGTGACATTCATCGCAGATATTACAACCCGGTATGGGGTACCACACAACATCATCACCGACAATGGCACGAATTTGGCCAAGGGAGCAGTGGCATGTTTCTGTGCGACACAGGGCATCCAACTGGACTTAGCGTCCGTTGCCCACCCGCAGTCAAACGGCCAAGTCGAGCGGGCAAAGGCCTCCTCCTCTCCGGCATCAAGCCCCGATTGGTCGTGCCGCTGGAGCGTTCGGCCGGCTGTTGGCTCGACGAGCTGTCGACCGTCCTCTAGAGTCTGCGCACTACCCCGAACAAGTCAACTGGCTTCACCCCTTTCTTCCTTGTACATGGTGCCGACGCTGTCATCCCAACTGACATCGAGTTCGACTCACCTCGGGTCACCATGTACACGGAGGCGGAGGCCAAGGAAGCACGAGAAGACGACGTCGACTTGCTGGAAGAAGGCCGACTGTTAGCCCTCAGCCGGTCCGCCATCTACCAGCAGGGTCTATGCCCTTACCACAGCTGGAAGGTCAAGCCAAGATCCTTCCAAGAGGGTGATCTTGTGCTCCGGCTGATCCAGCGAACAGCCGGCCAACACAAGCTGTCGGCCCCTTGGGAAGGCCCCTTCATCATCAACCGGGCTCTAGACAACGACTCCTACTACCTGATCAACGCGCAGAAGCTGAAGGCACGCAAGAGAGATTATTCCGGCGAGGAGTCGGAGCGACCATGGAACGCCAATCTTCTCCGAAGATTTTACAGTTAAAATGCAGTATGTACCACGCTACCTTTTGTATTAAGTACGAGACAACGGGCCCCCCGAGGAGTACTCGGAGACTACCCCCTTTTATCTATGAATGATGGGTATCATACCCATGGTTATGCCACTACATTCGTTTTTTTTTCGTCCGGCACCGGGTTCGATCAGTCGGCCCGGGGACTTGCCGCCTTGAGTTATATTCAAAGTTCTACCTACAGCCAGACAAGTAGTGTGCCGACACCCAAGCCCTCCCTTGTTGAAAGTCGTAGCTCGAAGAATCGGCTGTCAGGCTAGCAAGAGCCAAAGGCAGGAAAGGATGCCCACACGAAAAACGGCTAAGGATTAACGAACTTATATAACCCAAGCCGGCTCCCCCCTGCCAACCGGCTGTCAGAGCAGCCGGCTGGCCGGCTTACCCTCTTACTCTGCTACAATCTAAGAAAGCTCGAGTACTTGTCCTCCCAGACGGACAAGCCCTTACCCGGCCACAGACCGCAGAGCAGCTTTCCGGCTGGGAGGGCGGCGACCATGGGAGGGCGGCAAAGGAAAACAGCCAAAAGATGAAAAGCAAGTAGGAATGGAAGCCAAGCACATGCATTATTATATTTACACAAAAGGCCTTCGAAAGGCCGGCATTCGTCATAGTTTGAATACACCCCCAGTGGGCGGAACTGTGCGAATTTAATAAAAAGTTGTTCAAGGAGTAACGAGCAGGAAAATAAAGACGGTGAGTCATGCCAAGGGAGCAACTAGGGAGTCGGTCAAGTTGGTGGAGACGACAGTATTGGCTGGAGGAGTGGCCGGCTGGCGAGTCTCGGCTTGATCGTCACCTGCGGCAGGTGGCGCGTTCGCACACGCCTCGTTGCTGGAGGCACGATCAGGCTGAGGCTGGCTGGTTGCGCCACCATTCGGCACAATGTCTTCGCCATCTTCCTCCTCCTCCTCTTCGCCCTCGTCGCTGGAGTCGATCTCCTCTGCCGAGTCTTCACCGTCTTCCGGGTTCAGCCTGAACCATTCCTCCGGCTGAGCGACGCCGTCTTCGTTTACCTCAGGAGCAAAGGCGCTGGTGTCGGTGAAGTCGGCGATCACCGAGGTGTGCTGGGTGATAGCCGGCCGCACCGCCTCCAGCTCTTTGTCATCCTCCTGCCGCCAGGTGCGCAGCTGGTCCAAATTTAGCCTAGGATACCAAGCCCGGACGAACTCTAGCGCCCGCTGAGCGTTGGACCGAGCTGCTGAAGCCTTTCAGGCCTCGAGGCAACCGACTGCTACCTCCAGCCAGTCGGTAGTCCTGCTGGGGATGCGGGGACTCACCTCGCCGGGCCAGAGGGCGGCCAGCATCTGCGCTCCAGCATGCTGAAGACGGCGGAGCATGCGGTAGGCCGGCTGGAGGCGGGCTTGGATCGCTAGAAGCTGCTCCTCAAGTGACCGGTTGGCATCCGGTGCAATCTCAACCCCAGCCTGCCGTTGGGCCTCACGTGAGCTTCGATGGCTTGGTTGGCGGCGACGGAGTAACCGGGGAAGTATTCTTCACAAAGAAGAAAGAAATAGAGCAAATCAGAAGATAGACCAGATAACAAGGACGAGCAAAGGAGCAAAGAAGAAGGCGGCCTACCGTCAATCAAATCTTCAACCCGGCCGTAGCCCTCGCTCAGTGCCTGCCTCGCCTTGGCCCAGCTTGCCGCCTCGGTCTCATACTCGGCTTTGAGGGCGGCCTCACTGTCCTGCGCCGTCTTCAGGGCCGCCTTGTGGTTCTCCTCCTGGTCGGCCAGCTTCTTGGCCAGGCGGTCACGCTCCTGAACCAAGGCGTTGCACTCAGTTTCCTTGGCGCGAAGGGCGGTCTGAGCTCCACCCAGCTGCTCCCTCAAGTCGGCATTGGCTCCTGCCGATATGGAGAAGAAGAAGAAGAAATTAAGGAAGAAGTCGTCAGGGAAGATCCGACCCGACTGCTCAGCAGTCGGCCCGAATCTCGGGGACTACACCCAGTGGGTGCGCTGGCGCGCCCCTGATGTCTACTACACAACCTTCTTCTTGTAGACGTTGTTGGGCCTGCAAGTGCACAGGTTTGTAGGACAGTAGCAAATTTCCCTCAAGTGGATGACCTAAGGTTTATCAATCCGTAGGAGGCGTAGGATGAAGATGGTCTCTCTCAAACAACCCTGCAACCAAATAACAAAGAGTCTCTTGTGTCCCCAACACACCCAATAATATGGTAAATTGTATAGGTGCACTAGTTCGGTGAAGAGATGGTGATACAGGTGCAAAATAGATAGTAGATAAAGGTATTTGTAATCTGAAATAATAAAAACAGAAAGGTAGCGACCGATAAAAGTGAGCGTAAACGGTATTGCAATGATAGAAAACAAGGCCTAGGGTTCATACTTTCACTAGTGCAAGTTCTCTCAACAATAATAACATAGATAGGTCATATAACAATCCCTCAACATGCAACAAAGAGTCACTCCAAAGCCACTAATAGCGGAGAACAAACAAAGAGATTATGGTAGGGTACGAAACCACCTCAAAGTTATCCTTTATGTTCTATCTATTCAAGAGTTCGTAGTAAAATAACATGAAGCTATTCTTTCCGCTCAATCTATCATAGAGTTCATACTAGAATAACACCTTAAGACACAAATCAACCAAAACCCTAAGGTCACCTAGATACTCCATTATCACCTCAAGTATCCATGGGCATGATTATACAATATGCATCACACAATCTCAGATTCATCTATTCAACCAACACAAAGTACTTCAAAGAGTGCCCCAAAGTTTCTACCGGAGAGTCAAGAACGTGTGCCAACCCCTATGCATAGGTTCATGGGCGGAACCCGCAAGTTGGTCACCAAAACATACATCAAGAGGCACATGATATCCCATTGTCACTACAGATAAGCACGGCAAGACATACATCAAGTGTTCTCATAAAAGACTCAATCCGATAAGATAACTTCAAAGGGGAAAACTCAATTCATCACAAGAGAGTAGAGGGGGAGAAACATCATAAGATCCAACTACAATAGCAAATCTCGGGATACATCAAGATCGTTCCATAGAGGGAACACGAGAGAGAACACGAGAGAGGGAGATCAAACACATAGCTACTGGTACATACCCTCAGCCCCGAGGGTGAACTACTCTCTCCTCGTCATGGAGAGCGCCGGGATGATGAAGATGGCCACCGGTGATGGATCCCCCCTCCGGCAGGGTGCCGGGAAGGGCTCCCGAGAGGTTTTTGGTGGCTATAGAGGCTTGCGGCGGCGGAACTCCCAATCTATCTTGATATTCGATAGTTTTACGGTACGTAGGCTTATATAGGCGAAAGAAGTCGGTCGGGGGGTGCTCGAAGGGTCCACGAGATAGGGGGCGCGCCCTATAGGGGGGCGCCCTCCTATCTCGTGGAGTCCTCGAGTATCTTCTGACTTGAACTCCACGTCTCCAGGATGATATTCTTCCAAAAAATCACGTTGCCGAAGGTTTCATTCCGTTTGGACTCTGTTTGATATTCCTTTGCTTCGAAATACTAAAACAGGCAATAAAACAGCAATATGGGCCGGGCCTCCGGTTAATAGGTTAGTCCCAAAAGTAATATAAAAGTGTATAATAAAGCCCATAATCATTCAAAACACATAGTAATATAGCATGAATGCTTCATAAATTATAGATACGTTGGAGACGTATCAGCATCCCCAAGCTTAATTCCTACTCGTCCTCGAGTAGGTAAATGATAAAGAAAGAATTTGTGAAGTGTGAATGCTAGAGGCGCACAAGTTTGAACAATGATAATTTCAATCACCTTTACTAGCATCATTATACTTCATAATAATAGTTCATCTCATAAAACTTTTCACGGCAAAGTAACAAGCAATTCACATGTCAAAGCATAGACCATAAACTTTCTTGAAAACTAGCAAACTTCATTCTTAGTCATCAAACAATTGCAATTCATCTTACTTTCAGGAAGAGTCTATTTCAGAGCTTTGGTTTAGAAAACTTCACATACTCAACTATCATATAGTCTTCTACAATTGCTAACACTCACGCAATACTTGTGGTTATGAAGTTTTAATCAGACACAGAGAAAGATTGGGGCTTATAATGTTGTCTCCAAATGTATTCACCTTTGGGTGATGTCAACAATAATAGTTCATGCTAACGTACATCCAATTGGATATATATATCAGGATCACCCCAACACAAAGTGCTTGCCAAACGATAAAATGAAAAAGGGAAAGGTGAAGATCACCTTGACTCTTGCGTAAAGTAAATGACATAAAGTAAAAGATAGGCCCTTCGCAGAGGGAAGCAGGGATTTGCAGAGGTGCCAGAGCTCGATTTTATAATAGAGATAAATAATTTTGAGAGGTCTGATCTCATTGTCAACATAACAACCAAGAGTTCCCAATATCTTCCATACTACATACATTATAGGCGGTTCCCACGCAGAATGGTAAAAGTTTATACTCCCCCAACCACCAACAAGCATCAATCCATGGCTTGCTCGAAACAACGAGTGCCTCCAACTAACAACAATCCTGGGGGAGTTTTGTTTCATTATTTTGATTTGATTTTGATCTTTTTGATCATGGGACTGGGCATCCCGGTTACCGCCACTTTCTCGTGAATGAGGAGCGGAGTCCACTCCTCTTGAGAATAACCCACCTAGCATGGAAGACACTGACAACCCCTAGTTACTACATGAGCAATTCGGGCATACAAAACAGATTATAATTTGAAGGTTTAGAGTTTGGCACATGCAAATTTACTTGGAATGGCAGGTAAATACCGCATATAGGTAGGTATGGTGGACACTCATGGCAAAACTGGGTTTAAGGATATTGGATGCACAAGCAATATTCCCGCTTAGTACAAATATTTAGGCTAGCAAGGGGAGAAAGGCAAGCTCAACATGTTTGAATGATCCATGACAATATACTTTAACTGAGATGCGAGAAAACATAACCCATTACGTTGTCTTCCTTGTCCAACATCAACTCTTTAGCATGTCATACATAATGAGTGCTCACAATTATAAAAGATGTCTATGATAATATATTTATATGTGAAATCTCCCTTCCTTCAATATTTTTTCATGAATTGTTCAAATGACTAATACAATGCTTGCTAACCGTCAATAAATTTACAACCTCTACTTCTTAGATGTGAAGTCATTACTCCCCATGGGATAAGCAAATGAAACATATATAAATTCAGATTTATGACATTCAACTCATTCAACCATTTACTCATAGGATATAAGTGAAGCACACGAGTAAATGAAAAGCTACTCCAAAAAGATATAAGTGAAGATCAATGAGTAGCTAAATAATTATGCAACTATGCAAAGACTCTCTCTCATTAAAGGATTTCAGATCTTGGTATTGTATTCAAGAAGCAAGCAAAACAAAATAAAATGACATTGCAAGGATAGCACGACTCATGTGAAGAAGCAAAAACTTAGGCTCAACCGATACTAACCGATAGTTGTTGAAGAAGAAAGATGGGATGCCTACCGGGGCATCCCCAAGCTTAGATGCTTGATACTTATTGAAATATTATCTTGGGGTGCCTTGGGCATCCCCAAGCTTGAGCTTTTGTGTCTCCTTAATTCCTTTCATGTCACGGTTTCTCTTTTTATCAAAAGCTTCATTCACAACAAACTCAACAAGAACTCGTGAGATAGGTTAGTATAAACCAATGCAAAACCATATCATCTTCTACTGTAACAAATCACTAACATTATTATTCAAAATTGAATACTAAATGTATCTGCATATTTAATACTCCTATCCTCAAATAGAATCATTAAACAAGCAAACATATGCAAACAATGCAACCATAACAGCAATCTGTCAAAACAGTACAGTCTGTAAAGAATGCAAGAGTATCAATGCTTCCCTGACTCCAAACATTATGAACTAAAATTCCCACTGTAATAAATTTATCAGAGCTTAATATGCAAAAATATTCAATGTTATACCATTCTCTGACTTTTCTAGGGAATTTTTGCAACAGCGGTAAACTTTCTGTTTTCAAACAGCAACATGTATACTAGCAAAATAAGCATGGCAAAGGCTATCCTTGACTTTTTATTGAAACTAAAGATGCAAAACATTATTCTAACTAACAGCAAGCAAAATATAGCAAAATAAAATGACGCTTCAAGCAAAACACATATCATGTGGCGAATAAAAATATAGCTCCAAGTAAAGTTACCGATGAACGAAGACGAAAGAGGGGATGCCATCCGGGGCATCCCCAAGCTTAGGCTCTTGGTTGTCCTTGGATATTACCTTGGGGTGCCTTGGGCATCCCCAAGCTTAGGCTCTTGCCACTCCTTATTCCATAGTCCATCGAATCTTTACCCAAAACTTGAAAACATCAACCACACAAAACTCGAAACAAAACTCGTAAGCTCTGTTAGTATAAGAAAATAAAACCACCACTTAGGTACTGTAATGAACTCATTCTAAATTCATATTGGCATAATATCTACTGTATTCTAACATCTCTATGGTTCATACCACTTAATACTAGCCATAGATGCATCAAAATAAGCAAACAACACATAGAAAACAGAATCTGTCAAAAACAGAACAGTCTGTAGTAATCTGTATCAAACGTATACTTCTGGAACCCAAACAATTATGAAATAAATTTATGGACCTGAGTAATTTGTATATTAATCATATGCAGAAAGAATCAACCTAAAAGCACTCTCCAGTAAAAAAATGGCATCCATTCTCGTGAGCGCAAAAGTTTCTGTTTTTTACAGCAAGATCATATAAACTTCACTCAAGTCTTCCCAAAGGTTCTACTTGGCACTTTATTGACACAAGAGCTATAAAACATGATTACTACAGTATCATAATCATGTGGACACACAAAAACAGTAAGTATAAATATTGGGTTGTCTCCCAACAAGCGCTTTTCTTTAATGCCTTTCTAGCTAGGCATCATGATGGCAATGATGCTCACATAGAAGATAAGAATTGAAACATAAAGGGAGCATCATGAAGAATATGACTAGCACATTTAAGTCTAACCCACTTCCTATGCATAGGGATTTTTTGAGCAAACAATTGATGGGAACAATAATCAACTAGCATAGGAAGATAAAACAAGCATAGCTTCAAGATTTTCAACACATAGAGAGGAAACTTGATATTATTGCAATTCCTACAAGCATATGTTCCTCCCTCATAATAATTTTCAGTAGCATCATGAATGAATTCAACAATATAACAAGCACCTAAAGCATTCTTTTCATGATCTACAAGCATAGAAAATGTACTACTCTCCACATAAGCAAAATTCTTCTCATGAATAGTAGTGGGAGCAAACTCAACAAAATAATTATCATGTGAGGCATAATCCAATTGAAAACTAAAATCATGATGACAAGTTTCATGTTTGTCATTATTCTTAATAGCATACAAGTCATCACAATAATCATCATAGATAGCAACTTTTTTCTCATAATCAATTGGAACCCCTTTCGAAATAGTGGAATCATCACTAAATAAAGTTGACACTTTTCCAAATCCACTTTCATATTCATCACAAATAGATTCAACATCCTCCAAAATAGTGGGATCACTACTTCCTAAAGTTGACACTCTTCCAAACCCACTTTCATCAATATAATCATCATAAATAGGAGGCATGCTTTCATCATAATAAATATTCTCATCAAAACTTGGGGGACAAAAAATATCATATTCATCAAACATAGCTTCCCCAAGCTTGTGGCTTTGCATATCATTAGCATCATGGATATTTAAGGAATTCATACTAACAACATTGCAATCATGCTCATCATTCAAAGATATAGTACCAAACATTCTAATGCATTCTTCTTTTAGCACTTGAGCACAATTTTCCTTTCCATCATTCTCACGAAATATATTAAAAAGATGAAGCGTACGAGACAAACTTAACTCCATTTTTTTGTAGTTTTCTTTTATAAACTAAACTAGTGATAAAACAAGAAACAAAAAGATTCGATTGCAAGATCTAAAGATATACCTTCAAGCGCTAACCTCCCCGGCAACGGCGCTAGAAAAGAGCTTGATGTCTACTACACAACCTTCTTCTTGTAGACGTTGTTGGGCCTGCAAGTGCACAGGTTTGTAGGACAGTAGCAAATTTCCCTCAAGTGGATGACCTAAGGTTTATCAACCCATAGGAGGCGTAGGATGAAGATGGTCTCTCTCAAACAACCCTGCAACCAAATAACAAAGAGTCTCTTGTGTCCCCAACACACCCAATACAATGGTAAATTGTATAGGTGCACTAGTTCGGTGAAGAGATGGTGATACAGGTGCAAAATAGATAGTAGATAAAGGTATTTGTAATCTGAAATAATAAAAACAGCAAGGTAGCGAGCGATAAAAGTGAGCGTAAACGGTATTGCAATGATAGGAAACAAGGCCTAGGGTTCATACCTTCACTAGTGCAAGTTCTCTCAACAATAATAACATAGATAGGTCATATAACAATCCCTGAACATGCAACAAAGAGTCACTCCAAAGCCACTAATAGCAGAGAACAAACGAAGAGATTATGGTAGGGTATGAAACCACCTCAAAGTTATCCTTTCTGTTCTATCTATTCAAGAGTTCGTAGTAAAATAACATGAAGCTATTCTTTCCGCTCAATCTATCATAGAGTTCATACTAGAATAACACATTAAGACACAAATCAACCAAAACCCTAATGTCACATAGATACTCCATTGTCACCTCAAGTATCCGTGGGCATGATTATACCATATGCATCACACAATCTCAGATTCATCTATTCAACCAACACAAAGTACTTGAAAGAGTTCCTCAAAGTTTCTACCGGAGAGTCAAGAATGTGTGCCAACCCCTATGCATAGGTTCATGGGCGGAACCCGCAAGTTGGTCACCAAAACATACATCAAGAGGCACATGATATCCCATTGTCACCACAGGTAAGCACGGCAAGACATACATCAAGTGTTCTCATAAAAGACTCAATCTGATAAGATAACAAGGGGGAAACTCAATTCATCACAAGAGAGTAGAGGGGGAGAAACATCATAAGATCTAACTACAATAGCAAAGCTCGGGATACATCAAGATTGTGCCATAGAGGGAACACGAGAGAGAACACGAGAGAGGGAGATCAAACACATAGCTACTGGTACATACCCTCAGCCCCGAGGGTGAACTACTCCCTCCTCGTCATGGAGAGCGACGGGATGATGAAGATGGCCACCGGTGATGGATCCCCCCTCCGGCAGGGTCCCGGGAAGGGCTCCCAAGAGGTTTTTGGTGGCTACAGAGGCTTGCGGCGGCGGAACTCCCGATCTATCTTGATATTAGATAGTTTTAGGGTACGTAGGCTTATATAGGCGAAAGAAGTCGGTCGGGGGGGGGGGTGCTCGAGGGGTCCACGAGACAGGGGGCGCGCCCTACAGGGGGGCGCCCTCCTATCTCGTGGAGACCTCGAGTATCTTCTGACTTGAACTCCACGTCTCCAGGATGATATTCTTCCAAAAAATCACGTTGCCGAAGGTTTCATTCCGTTTGGACTCCATTTGATATTCCTTTTCTTCGAAATACTAAAACAGGCAATAAAACAACAATATGGGCTGGGCCTCCGGTTAATAGGTTAGTCCCAAAAGTAATATTAAAGTGTATAATAAAGCCCATAATCATTCAAAACACATAGTAATATAGCATGAATGCTTCATAAATTATAGATACGTTGGAGATGTATCAGCCCCCACATGAGATAAAAAACAAAAGCACTCACTCCGGCTTTCCGTCAGCTCGGTGGTCTTCTGATTCATCTCCCGGGCCTGGGAGTTGAAGGTAGCAGCGTGGAGGTTGTGGTAGTCATGCAAATAGGAAGAAGGTGTGAACTAGAACAAGTCATTAAATCAAAGTCTTCGGAGAAGTTCCAAGCCACCTGCTCAGCAGCCGACTCGGAACTCGGGGACTACACCCAGTGGGTGCGCTGACGCGCCCCCACAGAAGAAATCAAGAGCAAGAAGACTCAGCCGAATGGCCGACCGCGTTGCAAGAAACTCTTGGGTGTATTGTTTCAGCGTGGCGGCCTGGGACTGAAGCCGGCTCCGGACATCCTGCGCTGCCACATTCAGCATGTCCGTTCCACCGCCCGGCGTCCACCCTGGTGAGCTGACGCTGGCCGTCTCCAGGCCATCGGCCAACGAGCTAGAGCCCGCGACCCTCTGCGGCTCCGGCTCTGAAGTCGCCTTCCCTGCGTGCCGACAAGTCGGCGACAGGACCACAAGGCCCACCCCCGCAGTTGGCTCACCTCCAGCCGGCTGCGCAGGCGGCACCTCAGGCTGGCCGCCTTGGCCCGTCCCGGCTGACGGTGGCGGCACCGCCTCTCCCTCCGGGACGACTATGTCGCCCCCTCCCTCTCCATTGCCGGCTGGTCGCGGTCGGCTTCCTCTGGCGGGGGCGCCGGGATATCAGGGGCCATGGTGTGGAGGTGGGTGACGAGTTGTGGAGGCTGGCTATGCAGGGCCTCCGCCGCCCTCTCTGCGGCCGCGGCCTCCGCCTGAGCCTTGGCTGCCGCGTCGGCCTGCGCCTCAGCCAACTCCGCCGCCGTATCCTGAGTCGCCTTGGCGGCGGCCGCCCTCTGCTCCTCCGCCTCCCGCTCCTCCCGCGCCTCCCGTGCGTTCCGCTCCGTCGCTGCTTGGAGCTTGGCACGGGGGTCTACGCGGCGGGAACTTGTAGATCCTCCCGCCCCTACAACTATGGAGGCGGTTGTAGTCCGCTCAAGAGAGAGCGGAGCCCTGGTTGATAAGACAAGAAAAGGCTTAGAAGAATGCCGACTGAAGAGAAGAAAGAAAGGCGTGCGAGAATTAACACTTACGCTGAAACTGCCTGCGGCTGCTTCACCACCTTGAGGAAGCGGGCCGCCTTCGTGGCCGCCTCATCCTGCTTGGTCGCCGCCGCAGAACCCTTGGGCTTCTTTGGCCGACCGCCAAAGAGAGTCAGTGCCGCTCGGCGTTTCTGTGCGCCACCCCGTGCAGCCGGCCCGCCAGAAGGGCCCACGCCTTGATGGTCGGACGCCGGCTGGCGGCGCGGAATAGGTTCGGCCTCGTCATCATCCGGCCAGTCCTCGAAACCGGCGGTGAACCCGGAGCCGCCTGCCTCGCCACCTCCCCCTACGGCGTCGTCGTCCAAGGCGGCCGCCCCCAAGTCGGGGTCGTCAAGGTCGTCCGCCACACGATCGGGAGCGAACTCGTGTTCCTCCCCCGCGGTCCGGGCCGACGGATGAAGGAGGGGGTTGTGATTAAAAAGAAGCCGACTAGTCAGAAGCCAGCCAGAGAGAACTCGGCAACAAGGAAAGAAGGAAGGCTTACCACAGGCGGGGGGTCGGCGCGAGAATACAGCTCCTTGCCGTACCGCCACTCCTCGGTGAGCTTGCAGTTGGCGATGTAGTTCACCATGTAAGATACCTTGTCGTGAGGCATCTCCTTGGTGCTCAGCCGGCTTGGGTCGAAGCGGCCGCTCATCTGGCAGATCAGATGAGGGCGGCCTTCGAGCGGGAGCACCCAGCGCTCCACGAAGGCAGCTATCAGGTCGGGCCCGGTTAGGCCCTCCGACTGGATCAGCACCTGAAGCCGAGCGACGGCGCCAGCCCTAGCCGGCGTCAGCGACCTGGCCCGGTAAGACCACAAGGGCTGTCTCCCAGCTGGTGGGCCGGCTACGTAAGCCGGCATATTGACATAGTCGCCCCTGCGACACGATGTTCTTCACATAAAAGTAAGATTTCTGCCAAAGCTTCACCGACTGGATCAACGCGATGGGCGGAAATGGGTTGTCGGCTGTCGATCTCTATATGGCGATGAAGGCTCCGCATGGAGCCGGCACGCCCGCGACGACCATACCGAGCTTGGACTGGAAGAACTCCCCCCAAAGTTCAATGGTGGGGAGGACGTCGAGGAAGCCTTCGCACAGAGTGACGAAGGCCGACAGCAGCACCACCGTGTTTGGAGTAAGGTGGTGCGGCTGGAGATGATAAAACTCGAGAAATGAGTAGAAGAAGCCGCTTGCAGGAAGGCCGACGCCGCGCAGGAAGTGCGAGTAGAAGATCACTCGCTCGCTCAAAGTGCAACTATCCCTAGGTGGTTTTGGTAATTCATAACATCATATAGCTCATTGAGCTAATACTATTCCAAGACAATTATTTCAGGAAAGCTCAATGAATTGCATGGCATGGATGATGAAAGTGGATCCCTCAAAATATCAAGGACAAAGGATTGGCTCAAGCTCAAAAGCTCAAGACTCTTCATTTTACATTTTTAGTGATCCAAGATCACATTGAGTCTATAGGAAAAGCCAATACTATCAAGGAGGGATGAGATGTTTCTTAATGAGCCTCTTGCTTCATGTGCTTAGTGATATGCTCCAAAAACCCTCAAATACTTTCTCACATCCTCATATGACCCAAACCTAAAGTCAAAATCGGTCACACCGATTCTTTCTATCCGGCGCCACCGAGTTCAAATGTCATAGCCACTGCCACAAACCCTAGGCAAATCGGTCTCACCGATAGGGATCTCGGTCTCACCGAGATGGGATTGTAATCTCTCTGTTTCCCTTCGTAACATTTCGGCCTAACCGAAGTGAGCGATCGGTCCCACCGAGATTGCAATGTAAACTCTTTGTTTCCCTTTCGTAATATTTCGGTCTCACCGAAAAGAGCGAATCGGTCCCACCGAGTTTACCTGACCAACTCTCTGGTTAGCTAATTATCAAAATCGGTCTCACCGAGTTTGTGTAATCGGTCTCACCGAGATTACGTTATGCCCTAACCCTAACCATATCGGTCTTACCGAGTTGCATTTTGGTCCCACCGAAAATCCTAACGGTCACTAGGTTTACTAAATCGGTCTGACCGAGTTTGTTAATTCGGTCCCACCGAGATTGGTAAATTGTGTGTAACGGTTAGATTTTGTGTGGAGGCTATATATACCCCTCCACCTCCTCTTCATGTTGGAAATATGCCCTAGAGGCAATAATAAAAGTGTTATTATTATATTTCTTTGTTCATGATAATAGTCTTTTATTCATGCTATAACTGTATTATCCGGAAATCGTAATACACGTGTGAATACATAGACCACAATATGTCCCTAGTGAGCCTCTAGTTGACTAGCTCGTTGTGATCAACAGATAGTCATGGTTTCCTGGCTATGGACATAGGATGTCGTTGATAACGGGATCACATCATTAGGAGAATGATGTGATGGACAAGACCCAATCCTAAGCATAGCACAAAGGTCGGTTAGTTCGTTTGCTAGAGCTTTTCCAATGTCAAGTATCTCTTCCTTAGACCATGAGATCGTGTAACTCCCGGATACCGTAAGAGTGCTTTGGGTGTACCAAACGTCACAACGTAACTGGGTGACTATAAAGGTGCATTACAGGTACCTCCGAAAGTGTCTGTTGGGTTGACACGGATCGAGACTGGGATTTGTCACTCCGTATGACGGAGAGGTATCTCTGGGCCCACTCGGTAATGCATCATCAAAATGAGCTCAAAGTGACCAAGTGTTTGATCACGGGATCATGCATTGCGGTACGAGTAAAGTGACTTGCCGGTAACGAGACTGAACGAGGTATTGGGATACCGACGATCGAGTCTCGGGCATGTAACGTACCGATTGACAAAGGGAATTGCATACGGGGTTTGATCGAATCCTCGACATCGTGGTTCATCCGATGACAACATCGAGGAGCATGTGGGAGCCAACATGCGTATCCAAATCCCGCTGTTGGTTATTGACCTGAGGTCGTCTCGGTCATGTCTGCATGTCTCCCGAACCCATAGGGTCTACACACTTAAGGTTCGGTGACGCTAGGGTTATCAGGAAGACAAGTATGTGATTACCGAATGTTGTTCGGAGTCCTGGATGAGATCCCGGACGTCACGAGGAGTTCCGGAATGGTCCGGAGGTAAAGATTTATATAAGGAAAGTGGTTAAACGGACACCGGAAAGTTTCGGTGGCATACCGGTATTGTACCGGGGCCACCGGAAGGGTTCCGGGGGTCCACCGGGTGGGGCCACCCCTCCCGGGGGGGCCACATGGGCTATGTGGGAGAGGGAGCCAGCCCCTAGTGGGCTGGGTGCGCCACCCCACCTAGGCCCATGCGGCTAGGGCAAGGGGAGGGGAAACCCTAAAGGGGGCGCCCCCCTAGCCTGGGGGGCAAGCCACCCCTTTTCCCTCTCCCTTTGGCCGCCGCCCCCCTCTAGGGTTTCCCCTAGAGGGCCGGCCCCCTTGCCCCTCTCCTCCTATATATAGAGGGGTGAGGGGAGGGCTGCTGGACACAACTCAAGGCGCAGCCCCTCCCCTCCCCAACACCTCTCCTCCTCCATACATGCTCGGCGAAGCCCTGTCGGAGTACTTCTGCACCAACTACACCACGCCGTCGTGCTGCCATTGGAGCTGCCTTCCTCAACCTCTCCTTCCTCCTTGCTGGATCAAGATGGAGGAGACGTCGTCCGTCCCGTACGTGTGTTGAACGCGGAGGTGCTGTCCGTTCAGCACTTGGTCATCGGTGATCCAAATCACGACGAGTACGACTCCATCATCACCATCCCCTTGAACGCTTCCGCACTCGATCTACAAGTGGTATGTAGATGCAAACTCACTCCCTTGACTCGTTTCTTAGATGAACTCATAGATGGATCTTGGTGAAACCGTAGGAAAATTTTAATTTTCTGCAACGTTCCCCAACAGTGGCATCATGAGCTAGGTCTATGCGTAGTTCTCTATTGCACGAGTAGAACACAATTTTGTTGTGGGCGTAGATCTTGTCAACTTGCTTGCCGTTACTAGTCTTATCTTGCTTCAACGGTATTGTGGGATGAAGCGGCCCGGACCAACCTTACACGTACGCTTACGTGAGACCGGTTCCACCGATTGACATGCACTAGTTGCATAAGGTGGCTGGCGGGTGTCTGTCTCTCCCACTTTAGTTGAAGCGGATTCGATGAAAAGGGTCCTTATGAAGGGTAAATAGAAGTTGACAAAATCACGTTGTGGTTATTCGTAGGTAAGAAAACGTTCTTGCTAGAACCCAATTGCAGCCACGTAAAAGATGCAACAACAATTAGAGGACGTCTAACTTGTTTTTGCAGCGATTGTTCAAGTGATGTGATATGGCCAAAAGTTGTGATGAATGATGAATTGTGATGTATGAGATCATGTTCTTGTAATAGGATTCACGACTTGCATGTCGATGAGTATGACAACCGGCAGGAGCCATAGGAGTTGTCTTTATTTTTGTATGACCTGCGTGTCATTGAAGAACGCCATGTAAACTACTTTACTTTATTGCTAAAACGCGTTAGCCATAGAAGTAGAAGTAGTCGTTGGCGTGACAACTTCATGAAGACACGATGATGGAGATCATGATGATGGAGATCATGGTGTCAAGCCGGTGACAAGATGATCATGGAGCCCCGAAGATGGAGATCAATGGAGCTATATGATATTGGCCATATCATGTCACAACTATATAATTGCATGTGATGTTTATTATGTTTATGCATCTTGTTTAGTTAGGACGACGGTAGTAAATAAGATGATCCCTTATAACAATTTCAAGAAAGTGTTCCCCCTAACTGTGCACCGTTGCTAAAGTTTGTCGTTTCGAAGCACCACGTGATGATCGGGTGTGATAGATCCTTACGTTCACATACAACGGGTGTAAGACAGTTTTACACATGCAAAAACACTTAGGGTTAACTTGACGAGCCTAGCATGTACAGACATGGCCTCGGAACACGGAGACCGAAAGGTCGAACACGAGTCGTATGGAAGATACGATCAACATGAGAATGTTCACCGACAATGACTAGTCCGTCTCACGTGATGATCGGACACGGCCTAGTCGACTCGGATCGTGTAACACTTAGATGACTAGAGGGATGTCTAATCTGAGTGGGAGTTCATTCAATAATTTGATTAGATGAACTTAATTATCATGAACTTAGTCTAAAACCTTTTGCATAATATGTCTTGTAGATCAAATGGCCAACGCTCATGTCAACATGAACTTCAACGCGTTCCTAGAGAAAACCAAGCTGAAAGATGATGGCGGCAACTATACGGACTGGGTCCGGAACCTGAGGATCATCCTCATAGCTGCCAGGAAACAATATGTCCTAGAAGGACCGCTAGGTGACGCTCCCGTCCCAGAGAACCAAGACATTATGAATGCTTGGCAATTACTCCCTCGTTCAGTGCGGCATGCTTTACAGCTTAGAACCGGGGCTCCAAAAG
This sequence comes from Triticum dicoccoides, assembly GCF_002162155.2. NCBI lineage: Eukaryota > Viridiplantae > Streptophyta > Magnoliopsida > Poales > Poaceae > Triticum > Triticum dicoccoides. The sequence continues at coordinate 464,714,408 of NC_041389.1, read as the reverse complement.
CGTTTTGAGCATCACGGAGCATATGAGATATTCGAGGAGCTGAAACTAGTTTTCCAAGCTCACGCCCGGGTCGAGAGATATGACATCTCCGACAAGTTCTATAGTTGTAAGATGGAGGAAAATAGTTCTGTCAGTGAGCACATACTCAAGATGTCTGGGTTGCACAACCGTATGACCCAGCTGAATATTAACCTCCCTGATGAGGCAGTCATTGACAGAATCCTTCAGTCGCTCCCACCAAGCTACAAGAGCTTTGTGATGAACTACAATATGCAGGGGATGGTAAAGACCATTCCTGAAGTATTTTCTATGCTGAAGTCAGCAGAGGTTGAAATCAAGAAAGAACATCAAGTGTTGATGGTCAATAAGACCACTAAGTTCAAGAAGGGCAAGGGTAAGAAGAACTTCAAGAAGGACGGTAAGGAGGTTGCCGCGCCCGGTAAGCCAGTTGCCGGGAAGAAGTCAAAGAATGGACCCAAGCCTGAGACTGAGTGCTTTTATTGCAAGGGGAAGGGTCACTGGAAGCGGAACTGCCCCAAATACTTAGCGGATAAGAAGGCCGGCAACACAAAAGGTATATTCGATATACATGTAATTGATGTGTACCTTACCAGTACTCGTAGTAACTCCTGGGTATTTGATACCGGTGCCGTTGCTCATATTTGTAACTCACAGCAGGAGCTGCGGAATAAACGGAGACTGGCGAAGGACGAGGTGACGATGCGCGTCGGGAATGGTTCCAGAGTCGATGTGATCGCCGTCGGCACGCTGCCTCTACATTTACCCACGGGATTAGTTTTGAACCTTAATAATTGTTATTTAGTGCCAAGTTTGAGCATGAACATTGTATCTGGATGTCGTTTAATACGATATGGCTACTCATTTAAGTCTGAGAATAATGGTTGTTCGATTTATATGAGAGATATGTTTTATGGTCATGCTCCGATGGTCAATGGTTTATTCTTAATGAATCGCGAGCGTAATATTACACATGTTCATAGCGTGAATACCAAAAGATTTAAAGTTGATAACGATAGTCCCACATACTTGTGGCACTGCCGCCTTGGTCACATTGGTGTCAAGCGCATGAAGAAGCTCCATGCCGATGGACTTTTAGAGTCTCTTGATTATGAATCGTTTGACACGTGCAAACCATGCCTCTTGGGCAAAATGACCAAGACTCCGTTCTCCGGAACAATGGAGCGAGCAACCAACTTGTTGGAAATCATACATACCGATGTGTGCGGTCCAATGAGCGTTGAGGCTCGCGGAGGATATCGTTATGTTCTCACTCTCACAGATGACTTGAGTAGATATGGGTATGTCTACTTAATGAAACACAAGTCTGAGACCTTTGAAAAGTTCAAGGAATTTCAGAATGAGGTAGAGAATCAACGTGACCGAAAGATAAAGTTCTTACGATCAGATCGTGGAGGAGAATACTTAAGTCATGAATTTGGTACACACTTAAGGAAATGTGGAATCGTTTCACAACTCACGCCGCCTGGAACACCTCAGCGTAACGGTGTGTCCGAACGTCGTAATCGCACTCTATTAGATATGGTGCGGTCTATGATGTCTCTTACCGACTTACCACTATCATTTTGGGGATACGCTCTAGAGACAGCTACATTCACTTTAAATAGGGCACCGTCTAAATCCGTTGAGACGACACCGTATGAATTATGGTTTGGGAAGAAACCTAAGCTGTCGTTTCTAAAAGTTTGGGGATGCGATGCTTATGTCAAGAAACTTCAACCTGAAAAGCTCGAACCCAAGTCAGAAAAATGCGTCTTCATAGGATACCCTAAGGAAACAATTGGGTATACCTTCTACCTTAGATCCAAAGGCAAGATCTTTGTTGCCAAGAACGGATCCTTTCTGGAAAAAGAGTTTCTCTCGAAAGGAGTAAGTGGGAGGAAAGTAGAACTCGATGAAGTACTACCTCTTGAACCGGAAAGTAGTGCAGCTCAGGAAAATGTTCCTGTGGTGCCTACACCGACTGGAGAGGAAAATAATGATGATGATCAAGGTACTTCGGATCAAGTTGCTACTGAACTTCGTAGGTCCACAAGGACACATTCCGCACCAGAGTGGTACGGCAACCCTGTCCTGGAAATCATGTTGTTAGACAACGGTGAACCTTCGAACTATGAAGAAGCGATGGCGGGCCCAGATTCCAACAAATGGCTAGAAGCCATGAAATCCGAGATAGAATCCATGTATGAAAACAAAGTATGGACTTTGACTGACTTGCCCGATGATCGGCGAGCGATAGAAAACAAATGGATCTTTAAGAAGAAGACGGACGCGGATGGTAATGTCACCATCTATAAAGCTCGACTTGTCGCTAAGGGTTATCGGCAAGTTCAAGGGATTGATTACGATGAGACTTTCTCTCCCGTAGCGAAGCTTAAGTCCGTCCTAATCATGTTAGCAATTGCCGCATACTATGATTATGAGATATGGCAGATGGACGTCAAAACGGCATTCCTTAACGGTTATCTTAAGGAAGAGCTGTATATGATGCAGCCAGAAGGTTTCGTCGATCCTAAGAACGTTAACAAAGTATGCAAGCTCCAGCGATCCATTTATGGGCTGGTGCAAGCATCTCGGAGTTGGAACATTCGCTTTGATGAGATGATCAAAGCGTTTGGGTTTATGCAGACTTATGGAGAAGCCTGCGTTTACAAGAAAGTGAGTGGGAGCTCTGTAGCATTTCTCATATTATATGTAGATGACATACTATTGATGGGAAATGATATAGAATTCTTGGATAGCATTAAGTCCTACTTGAATAAGTATTTTTCAATGAAGGACCTTGGAGAAGCTGCTTATATATTAGGCATCAAGATCTATAGAAATAGATCGAGACGCCTCATAGGTCTTTCACAAAGCACATACCTTGATAAAATTTTGAAGAAGTTCAAAATGGATCAGTCCAAGAAGGGGTTCTTGCCTGTATTGCAAGGTGTGAGATTGAGCTCGGCTCAATGCCCGACCACGGCAAAAGATATAGAAGAGATGAGTGTCATCCCCTATGCTTCAGCCATAGGATCTATTATGTATGCCATGCTGTGTACCAGACCTGATGTAAACCTTGCCGTAAGTTTGTAGGAAGGTACCAAAGTAATCCCGGCAAGGAACACTGGACAGCGGTCAAGAATATCCTGAAGTACCTGAAAAGGACAAAGGACATGTTTCTCGTTTATGGAGGTGACGAAGAGCTCGTCGTAAAGGGTTACGTTGACGCTAGCTTCGACACAGATCTGGATGACTCTAAGTCACAAACCGGATACGTGTATATGTTGAATGGTGGAGCAGTAAGCTGGTGCAGCTGCAAGCAGAGTGTGGTGGCGGGATCTACATGTGAAGCGGAGTACATGGCAGCCTCGGAGGTAGCGCATGAAGCTATTTGGGTGAAGGAGTTCATCACCGACCTAGGAGTCATACCCAATGCGTCGGGGCCGATCAAACTCTTCTGTGACAACACTGGAGCTATTGCCCTTGCCAAGGAGCCCAGGTTTCACAAGAAGACCAGGCACATCAAGCGTCGTTTCAACTCCATCCGTGAAAATGTTCAAGATGGAGACATAGAAATTTGCAAAGTACATACGGATCTGAATGTCACAGATCCGTTGACTAAACCTCTCTCGCGAGCAAAACATGATCAGCACCAGAACTCTATGGGTGTTCGATTCATCACAATGTAACTAGATTATTGACTCTAGTGCAAGTGGGAGACTGTTGGAAATATGCCCTAGAGGCAATAATAAAAGTGTTATTATTATATTTCTTTGTTCATGATAATAGTCTTTTATTCATGCTATAACTGTATTATCCGGAAATCGTAATACACGTGTGAATACATAGACCACAATATGTCCCTAGTGAGCCTCTAGTTGACTAGCTCGTTGTGATCAACAGATAGTCATGGTTTCCTGGCTATGGACATAGGATGTCGTTGATAACGGGATCACATCATTAGGAGAATGATGTGATGGACAAGACCCAATCCTAAGCATAGCACAAAGGTCGGTTAGTTTGTTTGCTAGAGCTTTTCCAATGTCAAGTATCTCTTCCTTAGACCATGAGATCGTGTAACTCCCGGCTACCGTAAGAGTGCTTTGGGTGTACCAAACGTCACAACGTAACTGGGTGACTATAAAGGTGCATTATAGGTACCTCCGAAAGTGTCTGTTGGGTTGACACAGATCAAGACTGGGATTTGTCACTCCGTATGACGGAGAGGTATCTCTGGGCCCACTCGGTAATGCATCATCAAAATGAGCTCAAAGTGACCAAGTGTTTGATCACGGGATCATGCATTGCGGTACGAGTAAAGTGACTTGCCGGTAACGAGACTGAACGAGGTATTGGGATACCGACGATCGAGTCTCGGGCATGTAATGTACCGATTGACAAAGGGAATTGCATACGGGGTTTGATCGAATCCTCGACATCGTGGTTCATCCGATGACAACATCGAGGAGCATGTGGGAGCCAACATGGGTATCCAGATCCCGCTGTTGGTTATTGACCTGAGGTCATCTCGGTCATGTCTGCATGTCTCCCGAACCCGTAGGGTCTACACACTTCGGTGACGCTAGGGTTATCAGGAAGACAAGTATGTGATTACCGAATGTTGTTCGGAGTCCCGGATGAGATCCCGGATGTCACGAGGAGTTCCGGAATGGTCCGGAGGTAAAGATTTATATAAGGAAAGTGGTTAAACGGACACCGGAAAGTTTCAGTGGCATACCGGTATTGTACCGGGGCCACCGGAAGGAGAGGGAGCCAGCCCCTAGTGGGCTGGGCGCGCCTCCCCACCTAGGCCCATGCGGCTAGGGCAAGGGGAGGGGAAACCCTAAAGGGGACGCCCCCCTAGCTTGGGGGGCAAGCCACCCCTTTTCCCTCTCCCTTTGGCCGCCGCCCCCCTCTAGGGTTTCCCCTAGAGGGCCGGCCCCCTTGCCCCTCTCCTCCTATATATAGAGGGGTGAGGGGAGGGCTGCTGGACACAACTCAAGGCGCAGCCCCTCCCCTCCCCAACACCTCTCCTCCTCCGTACGTGCTCGGCGAAGCCCTGTCGGAGTACTTCTACACCACCTACACCACGCCATCGTGCTGCCGTTGGAGCTGCCTTCCTCAACCTCTCCTTCCTCCTTGCTGGATCAAGACGGAGGAGACATCGTCCGTCCCGTACTTGTGTTGAACGCGGAGGTGTTGTCCGTTCAGCACTTGGTCATCGGTGATCCGAATCACGATGAGTACGACTCCATCATCACCATCCCCTTGAACGCTTCCGCACTCGATCTACAAGTGGTATGTAGATGCAAACTCACTCCCTTGACTCGTTGCTTAGATGAACTCATAGATGGATCTTGGTGAAACCGTAGGAAAATTTTAATTTTCTGCAACATTCCCCAACACTTCATTCATGGAGAGAGCCATCAGAACAAACCTACACTTCCAACTTACCAGTTGTGAGAGAGAACCACCTACTCATGTGTTGAGGCCAAGATATTCCATTCCTGCCATATGAATCTTGATCTCTAGCCTTCCCCAAGTTGCTTTCCACTCAAATCTTCTTTCCACCAGATCCAAATCCTATGAGGGAGAGTTGAGTGTTGGGGAGACTATCATTTGAAGCACAAGAGCAAGGAGTTCATCATCAACGCACCATTTGTTACTTCTTGGAGAGTGGTGTCTCCTAGATTGGCTAGGTGTCACTTGGGAGCCTCCGACGAGATTGTGGAGTTGAACCAAGGAGTTTGTAAGGGTAAGGAGATCGCCTACTTCGTGAAGATCTACCGCTAGTGAGGCAAGTCCTTCGTGGGCGACGGCCATGGTGGGATAGACAAGGTTGCTTCTTCGTGGACCCTTCGTGGGTGGAGCCCTCCGTGGGCTCGCGCAACCGTTACCCTTCGTGGGTTGAAGTCTCCATCAACGTGGATGTACGATAGCACCACCTATCGGAACCACGACAAAAACATCTGTGTCTCCAACTGCGTTTGAATCCTCCAAACCCTTCCCTTTACTTTCTTGCAAGTTGCATGCTTTAATTTCCGCTGCCTATATACTCTTTGCATGCTTGCTTGAACTGCGTGATGATTGCTTGACTTGTCCAAAGTTGCTAAAATCTGCCAAACTCTAAAACTGGGAAAAGGTTAAGTTTTTAATTGGTCCAGTAGTCTAATCACCCCCCCTCTAGACATAATTCAAGGTCCTACAAGTGGTATCAGAGCTTTGGTCTCCATTTGCTTTGATTTCCATAGCTTTTGGTGGTCATTGCCTTGGTTTCACAACCTAGGAGAGTATGGCATCTAGCGAGGGAAATTATCACCGTAGAGGTCCTTACTTTGATGGAACTAATTTTGCTAGTTGGAAGCATAAGATGAAAATGCATATTCTCGGACATAACCCCGCCGTTTGGGCTATTGTTTGTATTGGCTTGCAAGGTGAATTGTTTGATGGGAGAGAACCAAACCGTGAAGCGAGTGCGGATGAATTGAAGATGTTGCAATACAACGCTCAAGCTTGTGATATCCTCTTCAATGGTTTATGCCCCGAAGAATTCAACAAAATCAGCCGTCTTGAGAATGCAAAGGCAATTTGGGACACTTTGATTGATATGCATGAAGGTACCGACTCCGTCAAGGAATCCAAGTTGGATGTGCTCCAAAGTCAGCTTGACAAGTTCAAAATGAAGGATGGTGAAGGTGTCGCTGAAATGTACTCTAGGCTTGCTCTTTTCACAAATGAGATTGCCGGCTTAGGGAGTGAAGAGATGACCGACAGATTCATCATCAAGAAGATCCTAAGAGCATTGGATGGAAAATATGATACCGTGTGCACATTGATTCAAATGATGCCCAATTACAAGAATCTCAAGCCAACGGAAGTCACTGGTAGAATTGTTGCTCATGAGATGTCACTCAAGGATAAGGAGGAACTTAACAACAAGTCAAGTGGTGCTTACAAAGCCTCATGTGAAGCCCCCACATCATCAAGTGAGAAACAAACCTTCAATGAAGAATTGAGCTTAATGGTGAAGAATTTCAATAAATTCTACAAGAGTAGAAGCAAAGAAAGAAGCTCTAAGTCAAGGTCCTACAATGACAAGAGATCTTCCAGTCGAGAGCGAAATTGCTACAATTGTGGGAGACCCGGACACTATTCCAATGAGTGTACGGCACCCTACAAAATAAGAGAAGATTCTCCTAAAAGAAGAATTAGAAGAGAAGAATCACCACCAAGAGAGAGGAGGAGTAGAGATGATCGTTATGAACGAAGAACCTCCCGGAGAAGCAAAGATTCAGAAAGGAAGGACAAGTCATCAAAGAGCTACACAAAACAAAGACATCAAGCTCATGTTGGTGAATGGGTATCCGGTTCCGACTCTGAACATCACTCCGAGAGAAGCTATCACTCCGACTCCGAACATACTCAAGATGAAGGTGTTGCCGGTCTAGCACTTGTGACAACCAACTCCTACAACATATTTGACTCACCAAATGAAGGAATTGGAAGATGCTTCATGGCTAAAGGCCCTAAGGTAACTCATCCCGAGTAAGTTGATTTCAATAGTGATGAAGATGACTTGCTAGGTGATGATGATTTACTTATTGACAACTCTAGTGATGAATACTATGATGAAACATCAATTAATCATGCTAAACAAGATGAAACGAATGACAATGATAAGGAGAAGATTGAGCTTCTAACTAAAGAACTAAACACTCTCAAGTTAGCTCATGAAACTATCTTTGAAAATCATCGAGAACTTTTAAGGGCTCAGGAGAAGTTACGCTTTGAAAAGCTCAATCTTGAGCAAGAGCATGAGTTCTTAAAAGCAATCAATGATGATCTTCGCAAGAAAAGTTCTTCTTATATTGCCAAGCATTTACTCTTATCTACTTACATGCCTCAAGTCAAGTCTAGTAACAAGAACAAGAAAGATTCTTCCTCTAGTAGTAACAATAACAATGCTAAATCCAATATTGTTGCTTCTAGCAGTTCTCTTGATTCCACTAATGATTCTCTTAGCCAAGTTACACTTGAGCAAGAAAATAGCTTATTCAAGGGAATTATAGAGAAAGGTGTATACAAGAGCCTTGCCGGGAGTAAGCAATTCGAGGAAATTGTACGCAAGCAAGGAAGGCACCGGAAGAATCAAGGTGTTGGTTTTGAACGAAAGTTTAATGCCAATGGAGTTGAGTGGGAAGAAGATCAATACCCCAAGACGAAGTTTGTTCCTGAACAAGAGAAGTATGATCCTACTTCCTTCAAGGGGACACAAGCACAAGATGATCTTCCACCACAAGACCACAAGGACAAAGGCAAGGACAAGCTTCAAGAGGAGGTTGATGCATTTGAAGAAGCACCTAAGGCCTTGGTCAAGTGGGTTCCCAAGACTACGTCAAGTTCTACTTCATCAAGCACAACTACTACACCAAGGATTCCCATCAAGATGATGTGGATCCTGAAGAAGAAGAACTAGAGAGTTCTTGAGGGTGACTCCGCCAACATTCTTCACTCATATCATTATGGCAAGGACAAGTGCAATCAACTTCCACATCTTGCACTAGTTCAAGGAGTCACAAACCCTCATGTTGGTAAGGCAAGGGACAAGGTAACCTAATGTTTTCATGGACATCATATTGTGTGTGCATCACTCTATGTCTATGGATATTCTTGTTTGTTCCTTGTGGGACTAACCCGTGTAGGTATTGAAAGTGCAACTCACTCCAAAGGATTACTCCAAAAGATCTACATCAACATTGAGCATCCACATCTTCAACACCTACATGAAGTCATCATCGACAAAACCCAAGGTTAGTTCATCCCTCTAAGGGGGGGTCTCACATCTAGGGGAGCTTAACTCTAAAGAATTGAGTCAAAGCAACTCTAATGGTGTGAACACATCAATGCATTATGTAAAAGTGGTAACCCCACTTGAGCTTAAACGATGAGTATGACCTATGATCAAATGTTCTCATTTGACTCCTAAGTCAATATACTCATATATAGATGACCTAGTCATCGCCAATTGTTTGATAGATGCTAGAATTGGCTGTGCATGCTTTGCCACATATTTCATTTGTCATTTTATTGTGTGAGCATGTTGGTTGCATATTTTACTCATTCGAGGACATCCACTTGTTGTTTTGATTGATTGGCTTCTTTTTCCTTTGGCCAAGTGGATGGACAAGAATGCCTAAGAACCTTCTCTAGCTATCTATGCTTTTCTCGTCTCAAACTCTATTCATGCTACATCACAAAATTTGATCAAGTCAGATTCGAACCACTCTGTGTGAGGAGCACTTGGAGTCCCCGATTCGTCATAGACTTAAACTTCCAAAACTTCTTTGTGATTTTCGGTCTGACCGATTCCTCCATTTCGGTCCTACCGAGATCACTAAGTCGATCTAGGTTTTCAATCTCGGTGCAACCGATTTGAACTTTTCGGTCACACCGAGTTGCTGTAACTGTTAACAGTTATGCATCTCGGTGCCACCGAGTTGTTCCACTCGGTCACACCGACAGTGTCGGGCTATATATACTCACGGGAAAATTTTGGAAAACTTTCTCCGAAACCCCTCGCCCGCGCATAGCTCGCTCTGCCTACCAGGTCTACGGATCGTCGACTTCGTCGCCAGCCACCTCCTATCGCTGGTCTCTGCCGTTGTCAACGGATTTCTTCTCCGTCGTTGCCGCCGTAGCGAGTTCACCGCCGAACTAGGGTATGAACTCGATCACAGTGCTATCCTCATCTAATTCTCAGCACATTGTGTTCGTAATGCATCTTGCCACGATTGAAACACTCCTATCCAGTCAATGCGATACTTAGAATAGATGTGATTCGAAAATTTAGGGTTAGGTTTCCGCCGAAACCATCTCGGACCCACCGAGTTGAAAAACTCGGTCCCACCGATTTGGCTAACGCCATTGCACTAGTAAGTCTCGGTCTGACCGAGAATTACATATCGGTGTGACCAATTTTAGAACTTTGTGAAACCCTAGCAGTCTCGGTGCCACCAAACTGTGACTCGATCTGACCGAGTTCACTAGTTTAGGTTCCAAAACTGCTTCGGTGTCACTGAGTTTGAAAATCGGTAGATCCGAAATGCTTTCTGTGGAAACTAAAACTAAGTTTTTTTTTGAATCATTCTTTTGCAAAAATATCTGCACTTTGTGATGCTCATCCACTCTATCTCATCTATAACTATTCACAGGGTCAGCAGTCAGTGTGTGCAGCATGTCAGACCAAAGTGATAGTCAGAACAAGTCAGCAGAGCAGATTCACATGAGTGAGGGCACTAGTCCCTCTAGCAGCTCAGATGAAGGGAGTAGAAGCACTCCCAGCAATTTTCCCAAAGCAGCCACAAGAGCAAGAAGGAAGAGAACCTCAGACTCTGAGGATGAGGATTATGTGGCTGTTGAAGATGAGGCTACTTCCAAGAAGGTAGTGCTCAAGAAGGTGCTCAGTTCAACTGCAGTTAAGCCAGACATGAAGATCAAAAGGCCAGCAGGGAGACAGCCAATGTCCAAAGCTAGAGGATCAACTCAAGTACCTGAAAAGCCTGATCCCAAAGAGCTAGCTGCAGAAGGAAAGAAAAGGAAGGAAAGGGTCAAGAAGACCATGACCAGAGTTGTTGGTCAACCTTCCATGATGGAAGAGGGAGAAGAGGTTGCTAAACCAGCACCCAAGGCACAAAAGCTGATGGGTGATGCTATAAAGTCAGGGGCTGCAACATCAAAGCCCAAAGAAGCACCCAAAGCTGCCTCCAAGCCCAAGATTGCACCAAAGAGAAATACCAGGAGTATACCAGCAGCTGAGAAGAACAAGGCCCCAATGCCTGAAGTTGCTGCTGAGGAAGATGAAGAAGGGCAGATCCTAAGGAAACTCAAACCCAAGATCCCAGACCATAATGATGCTCATCCTATGGCTGAGAACATGAAGATTAGGAGAGATCTAGGGTTGAGGCTATGGAGAGAGTCAGATCCATATGCCACCAGGAGAAGGACTGCTGTTGATTACTGGTTCCACACCAAGGAGCAGCAGGACTTCTATGAGACAATCTTGTTGGACAAGAAGCCCATAGTGTGTGATATGAGGTGGGTCGACTGGACCTACATGAAGGAAAATGAGGAACACTATCCTGGAGTGCAAGACAGTTTCATTGCTTGTGGAGTTGCAGATTTTGTTGGGCAGAAGCTCACCAACTGGAATGCTGAACTCATTATGCAATTCTACTCCACAGCACACTTCTATCCAGATGGCAGGATAGTTTGGATGTCAGAAGGAACGAGATACCAGTCAACCATTGAGGAATGGGCAAGTCTGATCAATGCCCCAGAGGAGAGTGAAGATGACTTGGACATTTATGCCAAGAAGAAAATGGATCATAACTCAATGTCACATATGTACAAGGAGATCCCTGATGAAGCACTTGAGAATTTCAAGTTTGGATCAGTTCATTTTCTTCTGTCAGGGCTACCTAAAATCAACCAGATCTTAAGGCACACTCTTTTGCCCAAATAAGGTGATCACAACATGATTAGAGGGCATGCAATTAACTTGCTACATGTATTTGATGTGCCCCAAAAATTCAAGGTCATGAGCCTTATGGTTGAAACTATCAAGAGGACTGCAGCAGACCAAAAGAGAAGTTGTGGATATGCCCCACAGATTCAGGAGTTGATTAACTCAAAGATGGGCACAGGAAAATATCAGTTGGATAAGGAACATTTTGCTCTCTATCCAGACTTTGAGGACAATCAAGTTGTCATGAATGAGGATGAACCATCATCAGTGCAAGCTCAAGCAAAGAAGAAGAAAGCAAGGAAAGAGAAGGCTGCCAAGATGCCAACTCAAGAGGAGGCATCTGAGTATTTCTTGAAGAACAAACAGGAGCAGCTTGGTTACTTGATAGCATCAACACTGAGGATTGAGAAGGGGTTGGCCACCCTAACTCAAAACCAGGAGAGCCTGGAAAGAATCATGGAACAAAAATTCTATGATCTTGATGTCAAAGTAACTGAGATTCAGTCAGTTGTGGAACAGCTTCAGGATGACATGCAGGAGAGGAAGGGCAAGACAACCACTGATGCATTTGCCAGAGTACCTAGAGCTCAGAGGTCAGCTGCAGTGCATGTGACAGACACAAGAGCCACATCATCTGCACCAGCTACAGCTCCTACAGCTCCAGTGCAACCAGCACCAGCACCAACTCCTCCAGCTCCATCTACATCGACTGAAGCCTTCATTCTTGGAGTTATCCGGACACCTCCACCACCTGAAGACCAAGCCTGAGAGACGATCTAACACTATGCATTTTCCATGAACTTTTTGGTCACTTGTTGCCAAAGGGGGAGAAAAATGTATAGATCATAGGCTTCGAGAGAGAGATTTGTTGTTTTTTTATCTCTTGTCTTCTCGGTTAAACTTGTTTGCTTTTGATTGCTTGAGATACTATGCAATTACCTGTGAGACATTGATGATCATGTGTTTGTAAGCTACACTTATGCATGTTTGATGATATTATCTTACTTATCCTTATATGATCATTCACTTTGCTTGGTGATGAGTGCATGTATTCAATCTTTATTATTTTAAGCGCTCCACCAAGATGTATGTGACATGGAAGAGTAACCCATGAGCCTAATTCCTTGTGCATTTGCAGTCCAAAGCAAATCTTAAAATATGCACAAATTTAGGGGGAGCTCTTGCTTATCACATACTTCTCAAAGCGACGAAGTTTTTCAATCTTATTATCATTTGTCGAAGCTTTGATCTATATGTTGTCACCAATTACCAAAAAGGGGGAGATTGAAAGTGCAACTATCCCTAGGTGGTTTTGGTAATTCATAACAACATATAGCTCATTGAGCTAATACTATTCCAAGACAATTATTTCAGGAAAGCTCAATGAATGGCATGGCATGGATGATGAAAGTGGATCCCTCAAAATATCAAGGACAAAGGATTGGCTCAAGCTCAAAAGCTCAAGACTCTTCATTTTACATTTTAGTGATCCAAGATCACATTGAGTCTATAGGAAAAGCCAATACTATCAAGGAGGGATGAGGTGTTGCTTAATGAGCCTCTTGCTTCATGTGCTTAGTGATATGCTCCAAAAACCCTCAACTACTTTCTCACATCCTCATATGACCCAAACCTAAAGTCAAAATTGGTCACACCGATTCTTTCTATCCGGTGCCACCGAGTTCAAATGTCATAGCCACTGCCACAAACCCTAGGCAAATCGGTCTCACCGATAGGGATCTCGGTCTCACCGAGATGGGATTGTAATCTCTCTGTTTCCCTTCGTAACGTTTCAGTCTAACCGAAGTGAGCGATCGGTCCCACCAAGATTGCAATGTAAACTCTCTGTTTCCCTTTCGTAACATTTCGGTCTCACTGAAAAGAGCGAATCGGTCCCACCGAGTTTACCTGACCAACTTTCTGGTTAGCTAATTACCAAAATCAGTCTCACCGAGTTTGTGTAATCGGTCTCACCGATATTACGTTATGCCCTAACCCTAACCATATCGGTCTTACCGAGTTGCATTTCGGTCCCACCAAAAATCCTAACGGTCACTAGGTTTACTAAATCGGTCTGACCGAGTTTGTTATTTCGGTCCCACCGAGATTGGTAAATTGTGTGTAACGGTTAGATTTTGTGTGGAGGCTATATATACCCCTCCACCTCCTCTTCATTCATGGAGAGAGCCATCAGAACAAACCTACACTTCCAACTTACCAGTTCTGAGAGAGAACCACCTACTCATGTGTTGAGGCCAAGATATTCCATTCCTACCATATGAATCTTGATCTCTAGCCTTCCCCAAGTTGCTTTCCACTCAAATCTTCTTTCCACCAGATCCAAATCCTATGAGGGAGAGTTGAGTGTTGGGGAGACTATCATTTGAAGCACAAGAGCAAGGAGTTCATCATCAACGCACCATTTGTTACTTCTTGGAGAGTTGTGTCTCCTAGATTGGCTAGGTGTCACTTGGGAGCCTCCGACGAGATTGTGGAGTTGAACCAAGGAGTTTGTAAGGGTAAGGAGATCGCCTACTTCGTGAAGATCTACCGCTAGTGAGGCAAGTCCTTCGTGGGCGACGGCCATGGTGGGATAGACAAGGTTGCTTCTTCGTGGACCCTTCGTGGGTGGAGCCCTCCGTGGACTCGCGCAACCGTTACCCTTCGTGGGTTGAAGTCTCCATCAACGTGGATGTACAATAGCACCACCTATCAGAACCATGACAAAAACATCTGTGTCTCCAACTGTGTTTGAATCCTCCAAACCCTTCCCTTTACTTTCTTGCAAGTTGCATGCTTTAATTTCCGCTGCCTATATACTCTTTGCATGCTTGCTTGAACTGCGTGATGATTGCTTGACTTGTCCAAAGTTGCTAAAATCTGCCAAACTCTAAAACTGGGAAAAGGTTAAGTTTTTAATTGGTCAAGTAGTCTAATCACCCCCCCTCTAGACATAATTCAAGGTCCTACACTCGCCCTCTTCCGGCGCCAGCGAAATCTCCCTCTCCAGTGTGAGACGGACCCGCACGTGATCCCTGCCCGGCAACCGCGGCGTCTTGTGGAGGAAGTCGATGTGGTCTTCATGGATGTTGGAGCCATCCCAGGAGCTCGACATCGGAGCCATGAGGATGGGAAGGCGACAGAAAGAGTGGCGACAAAGAGCGCACGATTCGGCGGCAGCAAGACTGCGGCACACCAAGAAGAATGGCGGAAAGGTGGCACGGTGGAGAGCCGCTGCGGCGACGGAGAGGAAGAAGAAGAAGGAAATGGCGGAGCGAGGGCGAGCGTGCGAGCGACTGCTGTTCCCCCTCCTCCCCCTACTTATAGCCCCGCGTGGCGAAGCCGAGGAGGCAAGGCGTGTGGGGGCGTGGGATTAACTGCGCCCACTCCCCCACATCCCGCGGTTATTGCGCCTTTACAGCGAGTGGAAACCGCCGCCGGAAGACATGCAGTCAGTTCGGGCCGCAAAAGATCCGCGCTCGGGCCGAGGCGTGGAAGTGGCGGGCCCCCGGTCTGCAGCGCGTCCCGTCACGTGCGTGGGTTGGCAGGCCCTTCCAGCTGAAGGGTTCCACGTGGCGCTCAGGCGGCGGGCGGCCAGCCCGCGGGCTGGTCAGTGAGCCAACTGGCTCCCGCCTTTAGATTTCGAAGAAACTTCGTCGAGAAGGCATGCATAAGTAAAGCCGGCTCCTAGCTGCCGGCTCTTCGGGATAGGAAGCTGGTTGAGCTTCTCGTTCCCCTTTTCAGCCACGAAGCCCAACCAGCTTCGGGGACTACTGTCAGAGTAAATGACCATGGGTAGCCTAGCCGGCTCCCTTTGGCCCTTTGAAAAAACAACAGGCCGATCGAGCGTTGGAGCACCCAAGACGCGGGGCCGCCTTCCTCCGGCCGGCTGCCTCACAAGCCGACTACCGGAAGGCGGCCCAGCCCTAAACTCTCTTGGAGGGCGCCACGATAGGGCCGACTCCAAGAAGCCGGCCACGAAATGACCGACTCCAAGAAGACCGACTCCAAGAGGCCGGCCACTGGCGAGCGGCCAGGGCCGTGCCCTCAAAGTCTGTACCCCCATAACGATGATGGGACAGGGCATGGCAACGGTAAAGCCTGCCACCCCCGAATCCCGGAGCATGCATGGCTACAGTACGCTGTACGGGGCAGCCATCACCCGTCCGGCGTGGCACTGTTGCCATGCTAATCATGACACCCTCCACGACGGGCTGCCAGTACGGCCCGCAGGCGGCAGGCCCCTTCGGTCAGAGAGACTCCCGAAGGCGGCCTTGCCCCCCCCCCCAGCCGGCCTGGGGCACGGCCGGCTTCCTATGACTGGCTTGCCCCCCTCCTCGGGGCACGCGCACCATTAAGGAGACAAGATGAGGTAAGGCTACAGTGGGAGCCCGCAAGGCGGCGGCACTGTAGCCATGCTTACCTCGACAAAGCCCTCGTCATCAGAGGCAGGGCAACAGTAACCAGCCCCCGACAAGACCCCCAAGCGGTGGGGCCGGCCTGTTGTCCAATGAGCCGGTAGCCGGCGGGACCCACCAGTCGGCGGGCCCTAGCAACCGGCGGAGAAGCCGACGGCCATAGACACTGACAGCTAGGGCCCGTGCGCAGCCAGATTACCATTGTACCCCCGGGGGTAGGCCTATATAACCCCCTCGGGGCACCCATGCAAAGGGTTGATCTCAGATAGTTTCAGACACCACTTGGAGAGGAGAAGAGAGCTAGCCTTGCCCCTCTTCCTCCTTTCGCCAAACAGCTCAAGGAGCCTCTTGTAGCCACTTAGTGATCTAGTGATCATGCGGAGACCCCGCAAAGCAGAAGTAGGGGTATTATCTCCACGGAGAGCCCCCAACCTGGGTAAGATCCGCCGGCGTGCATGTCTTCGCCTGATCCCGTTTCCAGGCACCGGCGATGTCTTACTGGCTCCCACAATGATAAGCCACCCGTTGGCATATGTCGCACCTACCACCCGACAATGATAGTATTGGTAACATTAGCAAAAGTAAAGATAATAGTTTTGTAGTAACTGTAAAAGTAGCAACGGAAAAGTAAAAAAGCGAATCACAATATGTGAAAAGCTCGTAGGCATTGGATCAGTGATGGATGATTATGTCGGATGCGATTCCTCATGTAATAGCTATAAGATAGGGTGACACAGAACTAGCTCCAGTTCATCAATGTAATGTAGGCATGTATTCTGAATATAGTCATACGTGCTTATGGAAAAGAACTTGCATGACATCTTTTGTCCTACCCTCCCGCGGCAGCGGGGTCCTAGTGGAAACTAAGGGATATTAAGTCCTCCTTTTAATAGAGAACCGAACCAAAGCATTAGCACATAGTGAATACATGAACTCCTCAAACTATGGTCATCACCGAGAAGTATCCCGATTATTGTCACTTCGGGGTTGTCGGATCATAACACATAATAGGTGACTATAGACTTGCAAGATAGGATCAAGAACTCACATATATTCATGAAAACATAATAGGTTCAGATCTGAAATCATGGCACTCGGGCCCTAGTGACAAGCATTAAGCATAGCAAAGTCATAGCAACATCAATCTCAAAACATAGTGGATACTAGGGATCAAACCCTAACAAAACTAACTTGATTACATGGTAAATCTCATCCAACCCATCACCATCCAGCAAGCCTACGATGGAATTACTCACGCACGGCGGTGAGCATCATGAAATTGGTGATGGAGGATGGTTGATGATGACGATGGCGATGAATCCCCCTCTCCGGAACCCCGAACGGACTCTAGATCAGCCCTCCCGAGAGAGATTAGGGCTTGGCGGTGGCTTCATATCGTAAAACGCGATGAAACTTCCTCTCTGATTTTTTTCTCCGCGAGACGGAATATATAGAGTTGGAGTTGAGGTCGGTGGAGCTCCAGGGGAGCCACGAGATAGGGGGCACGCCCAGGGGGGTAGGGCGCGCCCCCACCCTCATGGACAGGGTGTGGGCCCCCTGGCCTTCATCTTTTGCCAGTATTTTTTATATTTGCCAAAATTTATCTCCATGGATTTTCAGGTCATTCCAAGAAATTTTGTTTTCTGCACAATAAACAACATCATGGCAGTTCTGCTAAAAACAGCGTCAGTCAGGGTTAGTTTCATTCAAATCATGCAAGTTAGAGTCCAAAACTAGGGCAAAAGTGTTTGGAAAAGTAGATATGTTGGAGATGTATCAACTCCCCCAAGATTAAACCTTTGCTTGTGCTCAAGCAATTCAGTTGATAAACTGAAAGTGATAAAGAAAAACTTTTACAAACTCTATTTGCTCTTGTTGTTGTAAATATGTAAAGCCAGCATTCAAGTTTTCAGCAAAGATTATGAACTAACCATACTCACAATAACACTTAGGTCTCACATTTACTCATATCAATAGCATAATTAGCTAGCGAGCAATAATAATAAAACTCGGATGACAACACTTTCTCAAAACAATCATAATATGATATGACAAGATGGTATCTCGCTAGCCCTTTCTGAGACCGCAAAACATAAATGCAGAGCACCTTTAAAGATCAAGGACTGACTAAACATTGTAATTCATGGTAAAAGAGATGCAGTCAAGTCATACCCAATATAAACCAATAGTAATACATGCAAATAACAGTGTGCTCTCCAGCGGGTGCTTTTTAATAAGAAGGTGATGACTCAACATAAAAGTAAATAGATAGGCCCTTCGCAGAGGGAAGCAGGGATTTGTAGAGGTGCCAGAGCTCGATTTTAAAATAGAGATGGATAACATTTTGAGCGGCATACTTTTACTGTCAATGCAACAACTATGAGATGGCTATATCTTCCATACTACATGCATTATAGGCAGTTCCCAAACAGAATGGTAAAAGTTTATACTCCCCCACCACCAACAAGCATCAATCCATGGCTTGCTAGAAACAACGAGTGCCTCCAACTAACAACATCCCTGGGGGAGTTTTGTTTAATTATTTTGATTTACTTTGATCTTTTTGGATCATGGGACTGGGCATCCCAGTTACCGGCCCTTTTCTCGTGAATGAGGAGCGGAGTCCACTCCTCTTTAGAATAACCCACCTAGCATGGAAGATACAGGCAGCCCTAGTTGAAACATGAGCTGCTCGAGCATACAAAACAGAATTTCATTTGAAGGTTTAGAGTTTGGCACATACAAATTTACTTGGAACGGCAGGTAGATACCGCATATGGGAAGGTATGGTGGACTCATATGGAACAACTTTGGGGTTTAAGGAGTTTGGATGCACAAGCAGTATTCCCGCTTAGTACAGGTGAAGGCTAGCAAAAGACTGGGAAGCGACCAACTGAGAGAGCGACAACAGTCATGAACATGCATTAAAATTAATTCACACCGAGTACAAGCATGAGTAGGATATAATCCACTGATGTCTACTACACAACCTTGTTCTTGTAGACGTTGTTGGGCCTCCAAGTGCAGAGGTTTGTAGGACAGTAGCAAATTTCCTTCAAGTGGATGACCTAAGGTTTATCAATCCCTGGGAGGCGTAGGATGAAGATGGTCTCTCTCAAACAACCCTACAACCAAATAACAAAGAGTCTCTTGTGTCCCCAACACACCCAATACAATGGTAAATTGTATAGGTGCACTAGTTCGGCGAAGAGATGGTGATACAAGTGCAATATGGATGGTAGATAAAGGTTTTTGTAATCTAAAATGATAAAAACAGCAAGGTAGCAAGCGATAAAAGTGAGCGTAAACGGTATTGCAATGGTAGGAAACAAGGCCTAGGGTTCATACTTTCACTAGTGCAAGTTCTCTCAACAATAATAACATAGATAGATCATATAACAATCCCTCAACATGCAACAAAGAGTCACTCCAAAGACACTAATAGCGGAGAACAAACGAAGAGATTATGGTAGGGTATGAAACCACCTCAAAGTTATCCTTTCTGTTCTATCTATTCAAGAGTTCGTAGTAAAATAACATGAAGCTATTCTTTCCATTCAATCTATCATAGAGTTCATACTAGAATACTACCTTAAGACACAAATCAACCAAAACCCTAATGTCACCTAGATACTCCATTGTCACCTCAACTATCCCTGGGCATGATTATACGATATGCATCGCACAATCTCAGATTCATCTATTCAACCAACACAAAGTACTTCAAAGAGTGCCCCAAAGTTTCTACCGGAGAGTCAAGACGAAAACGTGTGCCAACCGGCTATGCATAGGTTGATGGGCGGAACCCGCAAATTGATCACCAAAACATACATCAAGTGGATCACGTGAATATCCCATTGTCACCACAGATAAGCACGGAAAGACATACATCAAGTGTTCTCAAATCCTTAAAGACTCAATCCGACAAGATAACTTCAAAGGGAAAACTCAATTCGTCACAAGAGAGTAGAGGGGGAGAAACATCATAAGATCCAACTATAATAGCAAAGCTCGCGATACATCAAGATCGTGCCATAGAGAGAACATGAGAGAGAGAGAAAGAGAGAGAGAGATCAAACACATAGCTACTGGTACATACACTCAGCCCCGAGGGTGAACTACTCCCTCCTCGTCATGGAGAGCGCCGGGATGATGAAGATGGCCACCGGTGAGGGATCCCCCCTCCGGCAGGGTGCCAGAACGGGCTCCCGAGAGGTTTTTGGTGGCTACAGAGGCTTGCAGCGGCGGAACTCCCGATCTATCTTCTTCTTTGATGGTTTTAGGCTATATGGGAATATATAG
This sequence comes from Triticum dicoccoides, assembly GCF_002162155.2. Lineage (NCBI taxonomy): Eukaryota > Viridiplantae > Streptophyta > Magnoliopsida > Poales > Poaceae > Triticum > Triticum dicoccoides. Next base: position 464,694,140 of record NC_041389.1, on the reverse strand, counting down.
GTGAAAGAAGTCGGTCGGGGAGGCTCAAGGGGCCCACGAGACAGGGGGCGCGCCTAGGTGGGGGTGGGCACGCCCTCCTATATCCTGGCCTCCTCGAAGCTTCCCTGGCTTGTACTCCAAGTCTCCCGGATCATGTTCGTTCCAAAAATCACGCTCCCAAAGGTTTCATTCCGTTTGGACTCCGTTTGATATTCCTTTTCTTCGAAACACTGAAATAGGCAATAAAACAGCAATATGGGCTGGGCCTCCGGTTAATAGGTTAGTCCCAAAAGTAATATAAAAGTGTATAATAAAGCCCGTAATCATTCAAAACAGATAGTATAATAGCATGAATGCTTCATAAATTATAGATACATTGGAGACGTATCAGCATCCCCAAGCTTAATTCCTGCTCGTCCTCGAGTAGGTAATGATAAAAGAAAGAATTTATGAAGTGTGAATGCTAGAAGGTGCACAAGTTTGATCAACAATAATTTCAATCACCTTTTCTAGCATGATTATATGTTAACAGTAGTTCATCTCATAAAACTTCTCAAGATCAAGTAGCAAGCTATTCACATGTTAAAGCATAGACCATAAACTTTCTAGCAAACTAGAAAACTTCATTCTCAGTCGTCAAACAATTGAAATTCATCTTATTTTCAGGAAGGGTCTATGTCAGAGCTTTGATTTAGCAAACTCCACATACTCAACTATCATATAGTCTTCTACAGTTGCTAACACTCACGCAATACTTGTGGTTATGGAGTTTTAATCGAACACTGAGAAAGATAGGGGCTTATAGTTATGCCTCCCAACGTATTCACCTTTGGGTGATGTCAACAATAATAGTTCATGCTAACTTACATCCAGTTGGATATATATATCAGGATCTTTCCAACACGAGGTGCTTGCCAAAGGATAAAATAAAAAAAGGGAAAGGTGAAGATCACCTTGACTCTTGCATAAAGTAAAAGACATAAAGTAAAAGATAGGCCCTTCGCAGAGGGAAGCATGGATTTGCAGAGGTGCCAGAGCTCGATTTTGAAATAGAGATAAATAATTTTGAGAGGTATGATCTCATTGTCAACATAACAAGTAAGAGTTCCCAATATCTTCCATACTACATACATTATAGGCGGTTCCCAAACAGAATGGTAAAGTTTTTACTCCCCCTCCACCAACAGTAATCAATCCATGGCTTGCCCGAAACAATGGGTGCCTCCAACTAACATCAATCCTGGGGGAGTTTTGTTTTAATTATTTTTGATTAGATTTTGATCTTTTGATCATGGGACTGGGCATCCCGGTTACCAGCCATTTTTCTCGTGAATGATGAGCGGAGTCCACTCATCTTGAGAATAACCCACCTAGCATGGAAGATATTGATAGCCCCTAGTTGCTACATGAGCGATTCGGGCATACAAAACAGATTATTATTTGAAGGTTTAGAGTTTGGCACATGCAAATTTACTTGGAACGGCAGGTAAATACCGCATATAGGTAGGTATGGTGGACACTCATGGCAAAAACTAGGTTTAAGGATATTTGGAAGCACAAGTAGTATCTCTACTTGGTGCAAGGAATTTTGGCTAGCATGAGGGGGAAAGGCAAGCTCAACATGTTTGAATGATTCATGACACTATACTTTAACTGAGATGTGAGAAAACATAACCCATTACGTTGTCTTCCTTGTCCAACATCAACTCTTTAGCATGTGATACTTAATGAGTGCTCACAATTATAAAAGATGTCTAAGATAGTATATTTATATGTGAAATCTCTCTTGCTTTAATATTCTTTCATGAATTGTTCAAATGACCAATACAATGCTTGCTAATCTTCAATAAATTTACAACCTCTACTTCTTAGATATGAAGTCATTACTCGCCATGGGATAAGCAAATGAAACATATATAATTTCAGATTTATGAAATTCAACTCATTCAACCATTTACTCATAGGATATAAGTGAAGCACATGAGTAAATGACAAACTACTCCAAAAAGATATAAGTGAAGATCAATGAGTAGCTAAATAATTATGTAGCTATGTGAAGACTCTCTCTCATTTAAGAATTTCAGATCTTGGTATTTTATTCTAACAACAAGCAAATCAAAATAAAATGACATTGCAAGGATAGCACAACTCATATGAAGAAGCAAAAACTTAAGCTCAACCGATACTAACCGATGATTGTTGTAGAAGAAAGGTGAGATGCCTACCGGGGCATCCCCAAGCTTAGATGCTTGAGACTTCTTGAAATATTATCTTGGGGTGCCTTGGGCATCCCCAAGCTTGAGCTTTTGTGTCTCCTTAATTCCTCTCATATCATGGTTTCTCTTTTTATCAAAAGCTTCATCCACATAAAACTCAACAAGAACTCGTGAGATAAGTTAGTATAAACCAATGCAAAACCTTATCATTTTCTACTGTAAAAAATCACTAAAATTATTATTCAACATTGCATACTAAATGCCTCTGCATATTTAATACTCCTATCCTCAAATAGAATCATTAAACAAGCAAACATATGCAAACAATGCAAACATAACAACAATCTGCCAAAACAGTATAGTCTGTAAAGAATGCAAGATTCATCATACTTCCATAACTCCAAAAATTATGATAAAAATATTACGCTGTATAAGGTTTATCGGAGCTCACCATGCAAAAAGATTCAACTTTATATAACTCTCTGACTTTCCTAGGGAATTTTTGCAACAGCGGTAAACTTTCTGTTTTCAAACAGCAACATGTATACTAGCAAAATAAGCATGGTAAAGGCTATCCTTGACATTTTTATTGAAAATAAAGATGCAAGACATTATTCTAAATAACAGCGAGCAAATACTAACAAGATAAAATGACGCTCCAAGCAAAACACATATCATGTGGTGAATAAAAATATAGCTCCAAGTAAAGTTACCGATGAACGAAGACGAAAGAGGGGATGCCATCCGGGGCATCCCCAAGCTTAGGATTTTGGTTCTACTTGAATTTTACCTTGGTGTGCCTTGGGCATCCCCAAGCTTAGGCTCTTTCCACTCCTTATTCCATGGTCCATCGAATCTTTACCCAAAACTTGAAAACTTCAACCACACAAAACTCAAAACAAAACTCGTAAGCTCCGTTAGTATAATAAAATAAATCACCACTTAGGTACTGTTGTGAACTCATTATAAATTCATATTGGTATAATATATACTTTATTCTAACTTCTCTATGGTTCATACCCTCCGATACTACTCATAGATTCATCAAAATAAGCAAACAACACATAGAAAACAGAACAGTCTGTAGTAATCTGTATCAAACGTATACTTATGGAACTCAAAAAATTCTGAAATAAATTGGTGGACCTTAGGAATTTGTCTATTAATCATCAGAAAAAAGAATCAACCTAAAATCTCTCTCCAGTAAAACATTGCAGCTATTCTCGTGAGCGCTAAAGTTTCTGTTTTTTACAGCAAGATCATAAAAACTTCACCCAAGTCTTCCCAAAGGTTCTACTTGGCACAAACACTAATTAAAACATGAAACCACATCTAACAAGAGGCTAGATGAATTATTTATTACTAAACAGGAACAAAAAGTGAGAAACAAGAATAAGGTGGGTTGCCTCCCAACAAGCGGTCTCGTTTAACGCCCCTAGCTAGGCATGATGATATGATGCTCACATAAAAATAAGAACTGAAACATAACGGGAGCATCATGAAGCATATGACTAGCACATTTAAGTTTAGCCCACTTCCTATGCATAGGGAATTTGTGAGAAAACAACTTATGGGAACAATAATCAACTAGCATAGGAAGGCAAAACAAGCATAACTTCAAAACTTTAAGCACATAGAGAGAAAACTTGACATTATTGCAATTCCTACAAGCATATGTTCCTCCATCATAATAATTTTCAGTAGCATCATGAATGAATTCAACAATATGACCAGCACCTAAAGCATTTTTTGATGATCTACAAGCATAGAAAATTTACTACTCTCCACATAAGCAAAATTCTTCTCATTCGGAGTGGGAGTATCATAAGAGACTTGAATCTATAAATTGTTTCCACATTAAAAGAGTAATGTTCAGAAAAAGGGTAATCATAATCATGACAAGTTTTATAAATATAATCATCACTACTTTTTATAGCATAAGTTTCATCACAATAATCATCATAAGTAGCAACTTCGTTCTCATCATAATCGATTGAGACCTCTCCCAAGATAGTGGGGAATCATCACTAAATAAAGTTGACACTCTTCCAAATCCACTTTCATATTCATCACAATAAAATTCAACATCCTCCAAAATAGTGGGATCACTACTTCTTAAAGTTGACACTCTTCCAAACCCACTTTCATCAATATAATCATCATAGGTAAGAGGCATGCTATCATCATAACAACTTTGCATATCAAAACTTGGGAGGCAAAAAATATCATCTTCATTAAACATAGCATCCCCAAGCTTGGGACAAACATTAATTGCAGCAAATATATTCTCAAATATTTCATCCTCGTCAAACATAGCTTCCCCAAGATTGGGCCTTTTCATATCATAAGCATAATCACTCTCATCATTAATAGTACGGATAACACTAATAGTATAGCAATTATCATCATCACAATGAGTAGTAGGAGAAACATCATTTGGGAGAGATACCTTTTTACCTTTGTTGCTCCTTCTTTTCTTTTTCTTCTTCACATTATGTGTGGGTTCAACCTTCTTCTTTGAGCTCCTTATTGATGAGATTGGTTGAATAGAAAGCTCCTCCTCGTTACCTGATTCATCATAAGAAATAATAGGAGGATATTGGGAAGTCTCTTCCCTTTCATTAGTATTCTCTTAATCTTCTAATTGCTTTCTTTTCTTTAGGTAATTGGCAATATAAGGATTTTCAATGCAATTCACCGCACAATACAAATAAATCTTCTCTAGATCAAAATCAAGACATCTATAAAGATTAAATTTTGGAATACCCTCAGTTATACGTTTCATTTCTTCATACCCCAAAAGAAGACTAAGCTCTTTATGATGCTTAAGGGTAATCAAGTTATCACAATTTTTGGACACGATTCGATCATGAAACAATTTGCATTGGAGATTTAAATGACCACGTTCATTGCAAAGTTCACAAGGGGCGCGAAAAATATTGAATTTTTTAGCACAAACATCAAGACTTTCTTGCAACCCTTTAGTTTCTAAATACTTATGCCTCTTGCAATATCTATTTTCCCTATTTGGTGTGTACTTGCAAACCCAATCTACTCCACAAAAATTGACATGCTTATAAGAGATATTTTCATCATAACTAGTGCAATCATCATTAGTACTATGAATATTCAAGGAGTTCATACTAACAACATTGCAATCATGCTCATCATTCAAAGATTTAGTACCAAGCATTTTATAGACTTCTTCTTCTAGCACTTGGTTCAATTGGTTCAGGAATTGGCTCAGGAAGAGTCCAATTATTTTCATTAGTCAACATATTGTTCAATAGTAATTCAGATTGGTCGACTATTCTTTCCCTGAAAACACAACCAGCACAACTATCCAAGTAGTCCTTGGAAGCATCAGTTAGTCCATTATAAAAGATATCAAGTATTTCATTTTTCTTAAGAGGATGATCAGGCAAAGCATTAAGTAATCGGAGAAGCCTCCCCCAAGCTTGTGGGAGACTCTCTTCTTTGATTTGCACAAAATTATATATTTCTCGCAAGGCAGCTTGTTTCTTATGAGCAGGGAAATATTTAGCAGAGAAGTAATAAATCATATCCTGGGGACTACGCACACAACCAGGATCAAGAGAATTAAACCAAGTTTTAGCATCATCCTTTAATGAGAATGGAAATATCTTAAGGATATAATAATAGCGAGACTTCTCATCATTAGTAAACAGGGTGGCTATATCATTTAACTTGGTAAGATGTGCCACAACAGTTTCAGATTCAAGGCCATAAAAAGGATCAGATTCAACCAAAGTAATTATTTCAGGATCAATAGAGAATTCATAATCCTTATCAGTAACACAGATAGGTGAAGTAGCAAAAGCAGGGTCAGGTTTCATTCTAGCATTAAGGGATTGTTGCTTCCATTTAGCTAATAACTTCTTAAGATCATATCTACCATTGCAAGCAAAAATAGCTCTAGTAGCTTCCTCATTCATAACATAACCCTTAGGAACAACATGTAATTCATAATCAGGGGGAGAACTTTCATCATCACTATCATCAGTAATAGCATCTTCAATAATTTCATTCTCTCTAACCCTAGCAAGTTGTTCATCAAGAAATTCACCGAATGGCACAATAGTATCACGCACAGAAGTAGTTTCATCATAAGTATCATGCATAGTAGAAGTGGCATCATTAATAACATGTGACATATCAGAATTCATGGTAGTAGCAGGTTTAGGTGTCGCAAACTTACTAATAACAGAAGGAGAATCTAGTGCAGAGCTAGATGGCAATTCCTTACCTCCCCTCGTAGTTAAGGGCAAAATCTTGGTTCTTTCGTCTTTCAAGTTCCTCATAGTGATCAACAGATATAAATCCCAAGTGACTCAAAGAATAGAGCTATGCTCCCCGGCAACGGCGCCAGCAATTAGTCTTGATAACCCACAAGTGTAGGGGATCGCAACAACTTTCGAGGGTAGAGTATTCAACCCAAATTTATTGATTCGACACAAGGGGAGCTAAAGAATATTCTCAAGTATTAGCAGTTGAGTTGTCAATTCAACCACACATGGATAACTTAGTATCTGCAGTGAAGTATTTAGTAACAAGTAGTATGATAGTATTGGTAACAGTGGCAAAAGTAAAGATAATAGTTTTGTAGTTACTGTAACAGTAGCAACGGAAAAGTAAGTAAGCGAAGCACAATATGTGAAAAGCTCGTAGGCATTGGATCAGTGATGGATGATTATGTTAGATGCGATTCCTCATGTAATAGCTATAAGATAGGGTGACACAGAACTAGCTCCAGTTCATCAATGGAATGTAGGCATGTATTCCAAATATAGTCATACGTGCTTATGGAAAAGAACTTGCATGACATCTTTTGTCCTACCCTCCCGTGGCAGCGGGGTCCTAGTGGAAACTAAGGGATATTAAGGCCTCCTTTTAATAGAGAACCGAACCAAAGCATTAGCACATAGTGAATACATGAACTCCTCAAACTATGGTCATCACCGAGAAGTATCCCGATTATTGTCACTTCGGGGTTGTCGGATCATAACACATAATAGGTGACTATAGACTTGCAAGATAGGATCAAGAACTCACATATATTCATGAAAACATAATAGGTTCAGATCTGAAATCATGGCACTCGGGCCCTAGTGACAAGATTAAGCATAGCAAAGTCATAACAACATCAATCTCAGAACATAGTGGATACTAGGGATCAAACCCTAACAAAACTAACTTGATTACATGGTAAATCTCATCTAACCCATCACCATCCAGCAATCCTACGATGGAATTACTCACGCACGGCGGTAAGCATCATGAAATTGGTGATGGAGGATGGTTGATGATGACGATGGCGATGAATCCCCCTCTCCGGAGCCCCGAACGGACTCCAGATCAGCCCTCCCGAGAGAGATTAGGGCTCGGCGGCGGCTCCGTATCGTAAAACATGATGAAACTTCCTCTCTGATTTTTTTCTCTGCGAGACGGAATATATAGAGTTGGAGTTGAGGTCGGCGGAGCTCCAGGGGGCCCACAAGATAGGGGGGCGTGCCCAGGGGGGAGGGCGCGCCCCCTACCCTCGTGGACAGGGTGTGGGCCCCCTGGCCTTCTTTTTTTGCTAGTATTTTTTATATTTTCCAAAACTTATCTCCGTGGATTTTCAGGTCATTCCGAGAACTTTTGTTTTCTGCACAATAAACAACATCATGGTAGTTCTGTTGAAAACAGCGCCAGTCTGGGTTAGTTTCATTCAAATCATGCAAGTTAGAGTCCAAACAAGGGCAAAAGTTTTTGAAAAAGTAGATACGTTGGAGACATATCATTAGTCTCCCCTCATATTGCGATTCAGGGAGACCTATCTTCTTAAGGTCAAGAATGAAGTCAACACAAAACCCAATGACATCCTCTGTTTGATGGCCCATGGAGATGCTTCCTTCTGGCCTAGCGCGGTTACAGACATATTTCTTTAGGACTCCCATGAACCTCTCAAAAGGGTACATATTGTGTAGAAATACGGGGCCCGGAATGACAATCTCGTCAACTAGATGAACTAGGACGCGCGTCATGATATTGAAGAAGGATGGTGGGAACACCAACTCGAAACTGACAAGACATTACACCACATCACTCCTTAGCCTTGGTATGATTTCTGGATCGATCACCTTCTGAGAGATTGCGTTGAGGAATGCACATAGCTTCACAATGGCTAATCGGACGTTTTCTGGTAGAAGCCCCCTCAATGCAACCGGAAGCAGTTGCGTCATAATCACGTGGCAGTCATGAGACTTTAGGTTCTGGAACTTTTTCTCTGGCATATTTATTATTCCCTTTATATTCGACGAGAAGCCAGTCGGGACCTTCATACTAAGCAGGCATTCAAAGAAGATTTCCTTCTCTTCTTTGGTAAGAGCGTAGCTGGCAGGACCTTCATACTGCTTTGGAGGCATGCCGTCTTTTTCGTGCAAACATTGCAGGTCCTCCCGTGCCTCGGCTATATCTTTTGTTTTCCCATACACGCCCAAGAAGCCTATCAGGTTCACGCAAAGGTTCTTCGCACGTGCATCACGTCGATCGAAGAGCGGACCTCTAGGTCTTTCCAGTAGGGTAGGTCCCGAAATATAGATTTCTTCTTCCACATGGGTGTGTGTCCCCTAGCGTCACTCGGAACAGCTAGTCCGCTGGGACCCTTTCCAAAGATTACGTGTAAATCATTGACCATAGCAAGTACGTGATCACCGGTACGCATGGCGGGCTTCTTCCGGTGATCTGCCTCGCCTTTGAAATTCTTGCCTTTCTTTCGACATTGATGGTTGGTCGGAAGAAATCGACGATGGCCTGGGTACACATTCTTCCTGCATTTGTCTAGGTATATACTTTGGGTGTCAGCTAAACAGTGCGTGCATGCGTGGTATCCCTTGTTTGTCTGTCCTGAAAGGTTACTGAGAGCGGGCCAATCGTTGATGGTTACAAACAGCAACGCATGCAGGTTAAATTCCTCCTGTCTGTGCTCATCCCACACACGTACACCGTTTCCATTCCGCAGCTGTAAAAGTTCTTTAACTAATGGCCTTAGGTACACATTAATGTCGTTGCCGGGTTGCTTAGGGCCTTGGATGAGAACTGGCATCATAATGAACTTCCGCTTCGTGCACATCCAAGGAGGAAGGTTATACATACATAGAGTCACGGGCCAGGTGCTGTGATTGCTGCTCTGCTCCCCGAAAGGATTAATGCCATCCACGCTTAAACCAAACCATACGTTCCTTGGGTCACGTGCAAACTCAGCCCAGTACTCTCTCTTGATTTTTCTCCATTGCGCCGCGTCAGCGGGTGCTCTCAACTTCCCGTCTTTCTTACAGTCCTCACTGTGCCATCGCATCAACTTGGCATGCTCTTTGTTTCTGAACAGTCGTTTCAACCGTGGTATTATAGGAGCATACCACATCTCCTTCGCAGGAACTCTCTTCCTGTGGGGCTCGCCGTCAACATCACTAGGGTCATCTCGTCTGATCTTATACCGCAATGCACCACTTACCGGGCATGCGTTCAAATCCTCGTACGCACCGCGGTAGAGGATGCAGTCATTAGGGCATGCATGTATCTTTTGCACCTCCAATCCTATATGGCATACGACCTTCTTTGTTGCGTACGTACTGTCGGGCAATTCGTTATCCTTTGGAAGCTTCTTCTTCAATATTTTTAGTAGCTTCTCAAATCCTTTGTCAGGCACAACATTCTCTGCCTTCCACTGTAGCAATTCCAGTATGATACCCAGCTTTGTGTTTCCATCTTCACAATTGGGGTACAACCCTTTTTTGTGATCCTCTAACATGCGATCGAACTTCAGCTTCTCCTTTTGACTTTCGCATTGCGTCCTTGCATCGACAATGACCCGGCAGAGATCATCATCATCGGGCACATTGCCTGGTTCCTCTTGATCTTCAGCAGCTTCCCCCGTTGCAGCATCATCGGGCACATCGTCTGGTTCCTCTTGATCTTCAGCAGCTCCCCCCGTTGCAACATCACCGTATTCAAGGGGCACATAGTTTTCATCATCCTCTTCTTCTTCGCCGTCTTCCATCATAACCCCTATTTCTCCGTGCCTCGTCCAAACATTATAGTATGACATGAAACCCTTGTAAAGCAGGTGGGTGTGAAGGATTTTTTGGTCAGAGTAAGACTTCGTATTCCCACATTTAGGGCATGGACAACACATAAAACCATTTTGCTTGTTTGCCTCAGCCACTTCGAGAAAATTATGCACGCCCTTAATGTACTCGGAGGTGTGTCTGTCACCATACATCCATTGTCGGTTCATCTGCGTGCATTATATATAATTATGTGTGTCAAAAGTAGGAAAATCAGACAAATATCTATCTAAAGTAAGAAAATCAGACAAGTATCTATCTAAAGTAAGAAAATCAGAAAGAAGATAAGAACAAGAGGCTCACCACGGTGGTGCCGGCGACGAGATCGGCGCGGGCGATCAATGGCGGTGAAAACGGGGACGGGGCGTGACGGACCGCTAATCTAGACAAATCTCGCGAAAAATGGAGCTCCGAGGTCGAGCTTCGAGAGGAGAAAGCTTAACTAGTGTGGCTCGGGCATTTCATCGAATACCTTATGTGCATAGGAGGTGAACTAGAGCACCCAAATGCCCTCCCCTCGCCGGCTTGAAAAAACAAAGCACTGTGGAGTGCTCTGCCGCGGCGATGGGTATATATAGGCAAATTATTTGCCCCGGTTCGTGGGATGAACCGGGACTAAAGCCCCCCTTCTACACCGGTTCAAGGCATGAACCGGTACCAATGGCTATGGGCCAGGAGCGTGACCCATTGGTCCCAATTCGTGCCTAGAACCGGGACAAATGGATCAAGACGAACCGGGACCAATGCCCACGAGGCCCCGGCCG
>NC_041389.1:464681494-464682690 GCF_002162155.2 Triticum dicoccoides | reverse complement strand
GGTTCCCGGTTCGTGAAGAACCGGGACTAATGGGCTGGCCAGACCCGAACGAAAGCCCTGTTTTGTACTAGTGTTAACTAATTTCAGACAATCTGCTTTAATCAAAATCAAAGTGGTGCACCATTGTACGGCCAAGGATAAACTTTCAAGACACGTCGCAATTTATGACTCAAGTGCGGTTGAGCAAATGCATAAGTACTAACACGAGCTAAAGATACCCCCCACTCCCCCAACATGGCGACCCTCAAAACCATACGCGCTCCTTCAAGTCCATCAGCGAGAACAAATGAGACGTCTACATTAAACTTTGGCCAACCATCCAAAGGAGGCTTTCATCGGACTTGTGCATCGACAATAACTCTCTTGTGGAGATTCTTTGTGGCGGACAACCATGCACATATGATAAAACATCCTTCTTTTTTTAACACATCTTCTTCTGAATGTCGATCAATCATCATGAGCGTGCTGAAGTAAGTGCAAAAGAACCGTTGAGATACATCAATGGGTGGAGGTACCTTATCATGAACAATCTCATTCCATATGTACCAAGATCTTCATGACATATCTTGAAGCTACCTCGTTTGACTTGCATTTTCTAAAGCGGAGCTGAATTTTAAGGAGGCAAGCAGTCCCAAACAGGCCTAAAGCATAATCTTTCCCCTGCAAGTTTTTTTATATTCAAATAATTCATCATGACCATAATGTATCAACAAGAACCGTCCGGGTCAGTCAGAGCTAGTTAATGTGAGGTAAATCGCATCCCAGAAGGTTGGATCCAAGGACATCGAGGAGGACGATCAGTTACACATTCAAACCATGCTGAGCGGTACTGATCTGGTACATTTATCGCAAAATCAAAAAAAGTACTCGCTCCACCGATTTACATGAGTGAGAAAGGAAAGGGAAAATTCGACGAAATCAGCGGTAAAAACGTGTGGGTGAGTAAAACGGAGAGAAAATAACGGCCCGTCCCAGCTCCAACCCAATCCTGTTCCGCCTCCACCCATTTTGTTTCAATTCCATTCATCCTCCTCCGGTCCTCTCCCCAATTAAGACCAGCCGCGACCGCCGCCGCCGACGACTCCCCTTCCGGCACCCGAAATGGCGTGATCCCCGCCCCCGATTCCCCTCGCCCCCCCGCCGTTCAAATACCTCCCCGTCCACCGCGACCTTTCCCTCCCCATCCCCGAATCGCG
>NC_041389.1:464645154-464681125 GCF_002162155.2 Triticum dicoccoides | reverse complement strand
GCTGCGCGCCAAGGTGCCCATCGGCGTGCTCGGGCTGCCGTTCCTCTCCGGCGTCTCGGCCGGCGGCGATGCCGAGGACCTCCGCTTCGACCTCTCCACCGCCTTCCCCACCGGCCCGGGGCTCCGCCTCTCCTACCGCCCCAACGACCCGCTCCAGCCCTTCGCGCTCTCCATCCGCACGGGCCTCGGCGCGCTCGGCTCCCCCGTCCGCGCCCCCCTCGCGCTCTCCGCGGAGTTCAACCTCCTCTCCTCCAACCCGCCCGCCTTCTCGCTCCTCTTCAAGCCCCGGCTCGGCGACTTCTCCCTCGCCAACTCCGTCCGCTCCCCGCCCGTCCCCGACACCCCCGCGCTGCCGCCGCCCCACAAGCTGGCCGACCTCACCAACGGCGACGGCCACGACCATGAGGGCCACAAGGAGTTCTCCCTCAACGGGAACGGGTTCGCGGCGGACGTCACGGCCGCCGGGACCACCGGCGGAGGGGTGGGCATGCTGCTGTCCGGGATGCGCCTCACGACCAGGAGCATGCTGCCGCTGTGGAACAGGGCGAGCCTGAGGTTCCAGTGGGGGCTGCGTGTGCCACCAGAGCTGAAGGCCGCGCTCGCTGACGATGGATACGGGCGGAAGGCGGGGAGCTTGGCCGTCAGCAAGCTGCCGCTGCTCGTCATGAACAAGATCACAATTGAGCACACACCACGCCGGCATCCGAAGTCTGAAGAGGACAAGAAGGGGAAGAGCGCGCCTATAGCCCAGGGAGAGGAATTCTCATTGATGAAGAGGCAGCTGGAGGCCCTGAACGATGAGAGCATCATGCTGCGGCACACTGTGGAGGGCCTGCGCGCTGAGATCGGGGCCAGCCGAGCTATCTCAGTTCCCAGCAAGGGCGACGCTCGAAGGATGCCGGCAACGTCGCCACCTCTGCAAAATCCTTTCCCTGTGAAGCCTGATCTCCATGGAAATGGGAAGGAGCTGGTGGCCAGTGGACCGAATGATGCCAGCGAGGAGCTGAAGAAGGCACTCGAGGCCCGGAGGAAGTGAGGCATTACCGCGTTAGTGCTTGCTGACATTGCAAGCTCTGCAATTTTACATATATTTTGTGCTTAATAATATAGGTTGGTAGGCAGTTTGCATCATTGAGTGGAAGCAAACGACATTCTCATAAGGTGATTCAGTAATTTTCCATGTTTTCCATGTCGGTCGTCGCGTTAGGATATGTCATTATGTATAAACCTGCGTATTCGTCTTTGCAATTTCCTGTTAGTAGTAGAAGTTTCAACTTCTGTTGTTATGTTCAAAATTCTTCTGTTGGCCAGATGCTATTCTGGAGGCATTTTGGTAAGCCTGGTTGCTATGATTGCTTTGTGCAAGTGGAGGCATTTTGGTAATCTTGGTGTGGTATCTATGTGCAAGTGTGCCTAGTTGCAGTTAAAATCTGGGGCCAACTTTTGCATTTGCCCCAGAAAGTGCAGGAATCATGGACCCTGAAAGCGAGAACAGGGAAAATGAATGATCTGACTCCGCACATATTAAATTCCGTGAATAACCTTTTAATTACATAAGGAATGGTCCTCGGAGGGAGTAGAAGGTAGAATATGTAACAGTCTTCAATCAACACAGTAAGATGCTTCTTTGTGTGATGTTCAGTACAGTACTCATTACATACGTGCAGTATTTAAGGAGTCGATGCTCCTGTCGCCTTGGTCTGCTTGCTGGTAAAAATCTGAAGCTAACCTTTGCATCTGGCATCCAAAGAGTTCCTCCAGTAACGAAGGTTCCTCCTCCGTCCCGAAATTCTTGTCTTGAATTTGTCTAGATACGGATGTACCTAATACTAAAACGTGACTTCATACATCTGTATTTGGACAAATCTAAGACAAGAATTTTGGGACGGAGGGAGTACAAAATAGATGCAAATATTGGTCTGGCATGGGCGTCTAATTCAAAACCTTTTATTTTAGGAACAGTTGGTTTAAAACTTGGGTGTACCAGAACCCTGAACTCACTACTTGAAAAAAAAACTTCTTCACTCTTTCATCCAGAACAAAGATTGACGGTAGATACGCACTCGTAGATTCATTTGCAGTAAAAACAGGAGGTTGCATCCCAGTCAGGCCCCACCAGTCAGTCAGCGAACCAAAAAGACACCGCCCGCTTGCCAGATTCAAATCATTTCCATACTCCGGAAGTTTGCAGTGTGTACTCTGAGCATCAGGCGTTCCGACGGTCAGATACTTTGGATCTAGCCATGACGCTGAATTTTTAGACAGTTTAGCTCAGTGACGCGCCGCAACAGTTCAATTGTGTCTTGTAACCTTGCGCGCTTTCGCACGTCAGGCTAACGGTGGTGGCGTGGCCGATCAGTGATCAGGGGGGCAGTATGGGCATCACGCAGGAATTGGCCCGTGGTGGGCCCCGGTTTGAAAATGGCCCTCCCTCCCTCCACGGCTCCACCCACCTCTTTTCTATTTGCCCAAATGGCGAAAACACCCCTGTGGAACCAAGAAATTGCCTGCGCGCGCGGCTATGAACTCGTCCTTACGATAAAAATCAAATCGGAGGCGAGGGAGGGACGAGGAGGAAAAGGAAAAGGCTGACGTTCGACGGGAAAAAAATTGACGGAGGAGGGCGAGGGGGAGGGAACCTACCAGCCTGAGACGGCACCACCACTACAGGCGGAGAGAGCACGGCACGGCACGGGGAGGGCTGGGCTGGGGCGCATGGCGGGCGGATCAGACGGCCCCGACGTGCCGGCCGGCGGCGAGATCTGGGGCACGCTGGAGGAGCTGCTGCTGGCGTTCGCCGTGTGCCGGCACGGCACGGCCAGCTGGGACTCGGTGGCCACGGAGGTGCAGGCGCGCAGCCCGCTCGCCGCCCGCCCCGGCCTCACGCCCGGCAGCTGCCGCCTCCGCTTCCACCAGCTCCACCGACGCTTCTCCGCCGGCGGCGGGGCGGAGGAGGAGGAGCAGGAGGAGGGGGAGGTCGGCCCTGAGGCCGAGGCCTCCGCCGCCGACGGGTGGCTGGACGAGCTCCGGCGCCTCCGCGTCGCCGAGCTCCGGCGCGAGGTCGAGCGATGCGATCTCTCCATCGGGTAAAACGATTATAGTACTATATCCGAACCGATAAAACCACCGTTTGAATTGAAGGAAAACCATTCACCGCGCGCCTCGTGGCCCGTCCGATGGCGAATCCTGCGGCCGCCATTTTTGCAGAGCACGATGTTTATTTTTTGTTTTGTTTTACTTGTGACAGGACGTTGCAGAGCAAGGTGGAGCTGATGAAGGAGGAGCGGGAGCGGAGCCTGTCGAGCGGCGAGGGGAAGCCGGAGGGAGTGACCGGCGACGAGAACGTGTCGAGCGAGGAGCCCGGGCGGTCGTGCCGGGAGTCCAACTCCACAGATCTGAAGCGCCCCGGCGCCGCCAAGGCGGCGGAGGAGGCGGCCAAGGAGGAGCTGTCGGGCGAGTCCAAGGAGAGCGCCGTGAGCCTGCAGTGCCGGCGGCGGAAGGCGAGCGCCGAGGAGGAGGCCGACGAGCCGCTGGCCGCCCTGCTCGACAGGGTCGCGGCCAGGTTCGGCCCCGTGTTCGACCAGCTGCAGGAGAGCCAGGTAAAAATCTCCATCAGAGTTACCGCCCCCGCCCTGCCCTGCCCTGCCCTGCCCGTCCTGTCCGTTCTCTTCTCTTCTCTTCTCTTCACCGTCGGCCGCCATGTCAAAACTTGTGTTTACTATTACTAGGGGTAAAAACGAGGAGAGAACGTAGACGTACAGGGTGAAAACCAAAGAGCACGAAGCATGTCCGATAATGGGTCCCACCCTCGCGCGCTTAATCTAGGTGTCCGTCTCATGATACGGCCATACGGATATGGTTAGGCTGGCGCGCACGCACGCATGCACGCGGCATGATGGCCTGCGATTAGGAGCACTGACCGGCCGGCCGGCCCGATCTACGTGACCGGAGCAGTGCCAGCGCGTCATCGCGGTGCACGCACGCACGCCTCGGCGTCCCATGACGGACGGACCCCATGTGTGTTGCTGTGGTAGGTGGCTGCTGCAGTGCTGCGTATGGTCATGGACCATCGCTGGCCGAACGGGTTGGGTGATGATGCGGGAGAAATTCTTTGCCGTTGAAGCCATCGAGCGTCATTTCGTTCGAGCTCGTGTCTCCCGCGGAAGAGAGGAGAGAAAAGCAGCCGCTGCTTTCTGCGGGCTGGATGGATGGACGGATGATGATCCCATCCGGCGATTCGATTCCTTGTCGCACGGGCCAGTCGGGTGCCGCGTTGCGGTCACCACCACATGGGCGGCCGTCCCTGGGTGGGTGCACGCCGCCTCAACAGCAGTCGAGGACTCGAGATGCTGCGGAGATATTTTTTAAAATATTTTTATTGTGATTATTATTTATTTTTAATTATTGTGTTTTTAATTATTTTTCACTGTTTATTCACGTGACGGTGGGTCCGCTTTGGTCTGCTGTGCTGTGCAGGAGAGCGAGTCGTACCGGGGCACGATCAGGCGGCACGTGGACCTGGAGGCCATGCGCCGGAAGCTGGACGGCGCGGCGGGCTACGCCAGCAGCGCCGAGCTCTACCGCGACCTGCTGCTGCTCTGCGCCAACGCCGCCGTCTACCTCCCGCGCCACGCGCCCGACCACGCCGCCGCCGCCCTCAACGCCCTCCGCCTCGTCTCCGCGCAGGTCTCCGCCTCGCTCCGCGAGCCCTCGACTACTACGCAGCCGCCGACGAACGGCGCTAATCCTCCACCGGCGCCAGCGGTGGGGCCGGACTCGCGGAGGGCCGAGGCCGACATCGTCGGGCCGCTGATCCAGAAGGCTGCCAAGCCCCTCATCTTCTGCCGCAAGAGGAGCTCCATCGCCAAGGCTGCCGCGGCGGCGGCCGTCGCGAGGAAGGAGGAGGCTGTGGAGAAGCGTGACGTTGAGGAGGAGGCGGAGAGCGACGGCGAGAAGAAGGCCGCCCTGGCCGCGGCGGCCAAGGGCAAGGCGTGGGGTACGGGAACGAAGAAGACCCGGGGACCCGGCAAGAACTCCGCTCTGAGCCGCAAGAAGGCGGCGGCAGCTGCGGAGGAAGCGGCTGCGGCGGCGGCTGAGAAGAAGGAGAACGGGGACTCCGACGGTGCGGCCGCCGGTGGGCTGCCCAAGAAGCGGATCGCCGTGGACTTCCTGAAGCGGCTGAACCAGGGCAAGTCGTCGCCCCCGAAGAAGAGAGGGTCGCCGCTGACGAAGCGGAAGCGGTCGGCGCCGGCGCCGGAGGAGGAGGAGGAGGAGCAGCCCAAGGCCAGGAGGGGGCCAGGCAGGAAGAACACCGGCCGCGGTGGCTCCAAGGCAGGAGGCAAGGCTGCCGCGACGAAGAAAAGCGTCGGTCGGCCACAGAAACGGGGCGCTGCCCCGGCGACCCCGCCGCCGGCAAAGAGGGCCAAGGTCAACAGGTCGGAGAGGTCGTCGTCGTCGTCGAGGCGAGGAGGGAGGAAGTAGTTTCATTGGAGTAGCTTAGTGGATGTAGCCGGGGTAGAGATTTACGTACTAGTATTAGGAAGTGTGTGATAGCTTCAGCTGTGTGTATATCATGTAGTGTGCTTGCACTGTTAGGGCGTCCCACCTAGACACTCACCACTGAACTGACGACATGTTGTAATCGGACTGACAGATCGAATGCCGTCCCTCCCCCCCTCTCTCTCTCGCGTGCGTAGCGCAGAAGATGCGGGCGAAGTGACGGTGAACGGCGAGCTGCATGACATGCAGCCTGCATCCAGAGGCGACGCGGAGGTCAAACGATAGAGTGGAGGGTTCACGCGACGACATCTGAAATAAGCAAATGCAACGTTTTTTTCTTCTAGTCTACTGAAGAAACGTAGTTTGACGACGTCACGCTGCTCCGCGACACGCAAAGAGCAAGGCCGATCATCCAGTGGATCAAACACAAAATAAATCGTCTTAAAAACCGAAGAGTATACTTGAAAGTTCTACAAAACCTCGCACTCCCTTGTTTGTCCCCACTGATGTGAGGTGGTTCACCAAGCTCCTTATTTTTCAAGCGCGAATACAAAGGGCCGTCTGGGAGGTAACAATTCGGCTTTGCCACATACCGGCACGCCCGAATGGCTCACAGAAGCGACCTGATCCGGTCGCGCTCTGTCTGGACACTGTCCCGGGTGATCTCGGCGAGGCTCCGGCAGCCGCAGAGCGTCATGGCCAGCTCCAGCTCCCTGTTCAGCATCTCGATCACGTGCTTGGCCCCGGCCTCGCCCCGCGCCGCCAGCCCGTACATCACCGGCCTCCTCACCTGAAACCACACGCACACAACATTTGAATAATTCAAACCCTTCTCGGTTCTGCATGCATAATGCGTGCGTACGTAGGTACGTACCATGACTGCCCGGGCACCGAGCGCCAGCGCCTTGAGCACGTCGGTCCCGCCGGATTCCACCGTCCACCAGCACCGGCACCGCCCCCGCCACCGCCTTCACTACCTGCACACACACGGCACTGTGATGTCCTAGACTCTGAGAGATCGCAATATACAACGGGGAGTTGGAGAGAATTGGGTACTGGGAAGAGCAGGAGAGGAAGGAAGGGGTATGAGAGCAGAGGAGGTTTAGAATTCTTTCATTAGCCATAAGTTTACCACATTCGAACTGACATTATTATTAGGGGGGATTCGAACTGACATGCTGTTATAACAAGGCACCACGGGCCAAAACGGCTGGTCCACTCCCGCTCCAACATTTTTTTTTGGAACGGAGGCAGATGATTTGCCTCATCGATTAATTAAACAAATAAGAATTGCCAGTTAATTAATGAAAAATCAGGCGAAAACCGATACAAACTAATCACACGTTGACTACTCACAGAGCATGCAACTCCATAAACACATGATCAACCAGACAACCACCAACCCTACACTGCTACACCGCAAAGACACCCCGAACGAGAGTAACTCGGCTGAAGACGATGGGCACCACCAAATCCATAAAGACAAACCAGGCCATAAGGACAATCCAAGAGATGGATGATCATTCATCAAGCAGCTGCAGACGTCTTTTCTGTGCTATTTTTTTTAAATAATACATTTTTTAAATTAATTTTCATAAATATTACGCCATATTTTTTTAAAATAATACTCATGTGCCACATTGCCAATCATGTGTCTGATGATGTGGCCTTGAACCCGTCAGGGAAATACAAAGCGAAGTAAGATGTTTACCCACCCAAGTAGGTTCGTACATCGGTGACGTCGAACGTGGGGAGTCCATCCTGGGCATACATGGACACTAGACACTAGTGTGGAGTTAGGAAATTTGGTTGCAGTGGTGGTCGTGGGATGCCGCCCTCCTTAGATGGCGGCAAGAGGGAGAATGCATGCCCTTCATGGCATCGCGATTGTCACCTCCTAGCGCACCTGCCTAGCGACATAATGGATAAATTGGCTTCGATGTAAATATGATGGACCCATTCAACTTGCTCCCCAAATGTCTGATCTAGTTCATCCGGATGAGCAAATATCAAATCTATTTCGCCCTATTTCTCTCCTATCCCATCTAGTTTCTCCGGTTCATGCATCACCCTGGTCTTGAACGCTTCTATTCTCGAGAAAACTCAACACACTGCACGCTGGCCTTGGACGACCCGGGAGCAATTTCAGCTCGAAGTCAACCAACCCGATTCAGGATTTACGCCAGATCAAGCCCTAAGGCCTCCAACAACATTCCTAAAAATTTACTAGTATGGTCACAAGGATATGAAGCGCGCCACATTAACAATGGCTCTGGTACCAACTTGTGATGTGCTGGACTCTAAGCGATCACGGTACAATGGGGTCTTGGAGAGAATCGAGGATCATGAAAGGAGGAAGAACAACAGAGGAGGAGAGGATTCAATGTTCATTCATTCTTTTCGAAAAAATAAATAAATCAGATTTGTACGATCGTACCACGGGCCTCAACAGCTTACCCACTCCCATCCCAACATGGCCCATATAAATAATGACACCACTCTAAATCCAAAGCGTAATTTTAGGTTGCGTCGTCCTCTTGCGAGGCGCAATCCTTGTCAGCATTAGGAACGCCGCACTGACAGATGTGCCACCTTAAGAATGTCTTTTATGTATAGCAGTATGGGAAAGCTTTATTGCCCCTCTGACTCTTTGCATCGACTAATGCACACCCTTTTTAAGAATATATGACATAAAATCTACTCCCTCCGTTCCTAAATACTTGTCTTTCTAGGCATTTCAACAAATGGCTACATACGGAGCAAAATGAGTGAATCTACACTCTAAAATATGTCTACATACATCCGTATGTAGTAGTCATTTGAAATGTCTAGAAAGACAAGTATTTAGGAACGGAGGGAGTACTCGATTGTCCCTGCTGATCAAAATGGAAGAAGAGAAGACCGATGAGCACGCTTCAGTATACCTCTTCAAGCACGGATATGGTGGCAGGCGCATAGTCAAGCTGCCGACCGCCGTGGTTGGACACGATCACACCGGCTGCCCCAGCCTCCACTGCTTTCCTAGCTGTTTGTTCCGTTCAGTGTCACACAGAAATAAATGATGATTAACAAGTTGCAAGATTAACACAAATTTATCCTCCCAATTACAGTGAGGATGTTTTACAGTGGCCACGAACTTACCGTCCTCAGCCGTGAGGATGCCCTTCAGTAGAATCGGCAGGCTGGTTATGGATTTCAGCCACTCCACATCCTGCACAGAGGGTTAAAGGAGACAGAATGTCAGAATTCATCTGCCAATTTCCATTATGCTCCTGCAGGATTGGCTCCTTGTTTTCAGACATCAGTGCAGCAGCCTAGTACTGGAGCAGTTCAAGGTTACTGTCTCCCTATATATACATACAGGGTAGGACTACATGTTGTATGTTGTATCAGCATGTCCTACTACTGAGTGTGCCTAATTGTGCTTGAAAGTTGAAACTACAGTTGAATATACTTATGAATTACTGAAGCACACACTGCAGTATCTAAAACTTTAGTTTGCACATGGGTGCCAATTTTCAATACCTTCCATGATAAGGATGGATCCATCGTATCCCGCACGTATTTCACAAGCTGCGAGCCGTCTGTCTGCAAATTTGTGCTTGAGTCTTTCAGAAAGGAAAATGAGTTCATGCAGTATCTGAGTATCATAAACTATTTTTTTCCAGAACGAACAAATTATTATTTTCAAGTAAATATACTCTAGATAATTCTATCAAGCAGACATTGACTCACAGTATCAAGATTCTCTAATGAAATTAAACCTTCGAGGTTTGGCTTGGCAGGAGCAACCATCCTGCATGACCAATCACATCAGCAAACTGAACATAAGAAGTCTGCACCATGGTGATTGTTTAAGATCTTGAAATGCCACATAAATATCTTTTAGGTATAATTGTGTCTCATATTATTAAGAATCTAAGGTAGTACCAAAAGAACCACCATATTAAGGTAGAAATTCCCATATGGTCATTTTAGTGGGTTAGTATATATAGACTAAAAATAACATAATGTTGTAGAAAGAAATTTTAAAATATAACTTTACTTATTTCTAATATCACGTTCACGACGACCGAGCATAGGATTATCAACTGTCAAAACAATTGCCTTGAATCCATTACTCTCAGCTCGCCGTACCAATGTTGCTGAAACAGCTCTCTTCTTAAACTCCTATGATGTTTGTAAAAAATAAAATCAGAAATCACATCATCATGAAAGGAATTGTATATCTGGAGCTTGAAGTCTAGATGCCATACATATAACTGATAAAAACGAATCGCATCACAACTGGCGGCAACCTCCTCAATTCTGCAATTGGATGAGAAGGATAGCACCTGTGTTTGACAAAGAAAAAAAATGTATAATCCACGCCGGAAATAAAAGTTGGCCAAAAGATCCTGAATTATCAGATCACCAACCATTAGGCTATTGCATGACGCCGCAGCTTTTGCTGTAGCCACCTCCCCTGAAATAAGCATGGAGATGTAGGGATATTACCAGAGCTTAGATGCCACATTTTAACATTCTGAAATAACTTTAGAAATTTGGGACCTTCTGGGTTTGCTACTTTGTGTGACCCCGTTGGTGCAACAATTATGGGAGAGGGCATGTTATATCCCAACAAGCTTGTCGACATGTCTATGTTGCTGACATCTACAAGAACCCGAGGTCGTAACCTGCAGAATACACACCAAGAAAATCTTCAAGTTTAAACTCTTCAGGTCAATGAAGATTTTACCTACAAGATTCATGTCTATAGGAAAGTACAAAATTCTTCCATATGCTGCGATATTGTCCCTCAATGTGTGTTCATCCTCCGCTCCTCCGTTGATGTAATCATAGTGCATCTTTGACAGTGCTTTTTTGGCCAGTTCTTGATACTCACGAATGTTGACTGGTAGATTATTCTCCATTTCTGCTGGTACATATAATGGTTATTGGTCATCCAGCTGATGCAAATATCTACTTAACCATACATCGGCCCGGAATATAATTTTAACACATGACCAACTAAGCTGCATACTTTTCAGTGCTAGAACCCCATCATTACATCTTTTAAACATATACAGAGCTTCAATTGATGTCCCTATATTCCCCCTTGCAAAGATAAATCTCTCTTTATACTTCAGAAAGAGCTATGAAATACAGTAGTAACCGCCTTTTGGAGCTGCCCTTTTCCTTTTTAGTAGACAACCTACTGCTTATGTTCCCTGGTTTTTGAGCCAATTTGTTTTTCTTTCGAACATGAGGCGAATGCGTGTCGTTTCCCATTAGAAGTACACACACGCTGTTTTTGTTTATATGTATATGTATTTTTTTTTGCTGTACTGTGGTCGTGGATTCTTCTCCAGCATGGTTGTAGATGATGTAGTTGTAGCTGTAGCCTGTGCCAATGCAAATTGGGATGACTCCAGGATCTCAAACTACTCAAGTACAACGCCCCGTCACTGCATACAATGATGCGAGTCGGCTTATTTTTCAAAGGTACTACTCCTCTACCACATCCCCAAAATGGATAAACTGAGGTACGGCTTAGCACCAATTCATAGAGAAATTCGAGGCGCAGAAACCGCAAAACACATCTGAAAGTTCACTGGCAGAAATACAAAAATACGCAGCTATGTTCAGACCAGCGAGACCGGCGCTCTCTGGTGTATTACCTGTAGCGCTGGTAGCAGTGGCTACAACAAATTTGCACTAAGAGAAATCAAGACGCAAAGAGAGCCGGAGAAATACAGCAAACCGAGAGCGGAACGGCCGCATGAGACAGCCAACTGAAGGAGGGCGTGGAGCAGAAAGCAAGCAAGCAACATACCTCTAGAGATTGTTGGCTTAGGGGGAAATGGGCAGCAATGGAGATGCCTGGCGGTGGAGACCTTCCCGGCTTAGGTAGCGCCGTGGCAGGAGGAATCGACGACGGCGGCGGCTACTCTAGCTCTGCGTACTACAACGACGACGACAATTTTTTGGAGCCGGCGTTGTCCATGGAGTAGCGGGTGCGAATGGCACATATTTGGGTGGCGAACCCTAGCACTAGCCATTACTGGACGCATGGAATCGACAGTGTGTTGTAAGTTATCCTTTCCTCCTTCTCTGCTAACTGAAAATGGGGATTGGGTTAGGTTTACTTTCTTCCTTTTTCTGTTAACTCCAAATGGGGATTAGGGTTAGGCATCACTGTTCTTCCTTGCATGTCAACTCAAATTGTGGATTAGGCCTAACTGTTCATTCAAATTGTGGATTAGGGTTAAATGTTCATTCTCTTGTGTTCTGTTAAGACAAATTGTGGATTAGGCCTACGAATTACTTGAAATTGTCTTTGATTTGTAGTTTTTATGATGACATTTGGGAGGTTAGGATACATTTTGATGCTCAGGAAAAATTGGAGAGGAAGCTATGTAGTTTAGATGTAACATTTCTGAATTTAGTTGCACTGATGGAAACCCAAGGATTTGGTGTATATGATTCATTGTATTACATCGAGACTCCAGGCTTAGGAGAGCAAGGGCTAGCATTGGTAGAGAGTAATACTCAGTTAGAAATGATAAAGAGGCAGAGTAAGGAGACTCTAGTGCTTAATTTGTTAGTTAGGGCATGTCCACCACCTGTGAGTGAATTTCGGAGGCAAGAATTATCCCCAATTGTGTATCAAGAGCCTGTTGATTATGATTTCAGTGGACCTACTATTTTCGTTGTTGATCAGCAAGGTGTTATCTTTGAAAGCCAGTGTGGCGGCTCCAATGCAGCTCATGGTCCTGCTATTTGCACACAAGAAAGCGGGAATGTAAATGCCAAGTTGAAAGTTGTTGTGCAAGAAGAAGAAGAAGAAAAGGGATATGCTAGCAGTGATGCTTCTGACTCTGATTTTCAAGGTCAATATGGCAGTGACAATAACCCTTATTATGTGGTTGCTGCTGAAGACATGAAGATAGAAGAGGGAAAGAGACAGAGAGAGAAAGAACTAGAAGAGGAATAAACAGATGATGAAGAATCAGAAGAGGAAGTGCTACATTATGAGAGTGACATGGAGGTTGAGAAACTGTCTGAACTGGAGGAAGATGACAAATTTTGTTCAGTAGAAGAAGAAACTATAGTTGTACCTGCACAGAAGAAGCAAAAGTTGCCAGTTAGGACAGGACCAACAACAAGGCCACATTCTTGTGTATTATAAGAAGAGGAACCTGATTTTAAACCTTCACCAGATGAATAAGAGAAGGGTTTGCTGAAGGAGAGTGATGGTGATTGGTTTGAGCCACTGTCATTTGTCCTACCAAAGAAAAGGAAGGACGGAAAAAAAGAGGCCAGCTAGAAAATGGTACGATGAGAAAATGGAGCAACCACATCAGCAACTATGTCTGCACATGTGTTTCAGGGATCAACATCAATTCAAAGATGCTTTGTTGAACTTACACATCACTCAGATCAAAGGATAATTATTTAGTGTAGAGCAGAACATTGTAAGTTCTTTATTGTGGCAGCAATTATAAAAGGGGGGAAACTTTTGTAATTAAGAAGTTGAGAATAAACCACACTTGCCCTAGTAGTACAGAGACAACTAGGGTCAGTGCAAGTGGCTGGCAAAGAACTATGAGTCATTGTTTAGATCTGATCCAACTACTAGCATTCAGACTTTGAATGATGCATGCTTGCAAAAGTATGGTGTAGATGTGCCCAAGGCCATGGCATATAGGGCAAAAAACTAGCTATTGATGTAGTGTTAGGAGAACACAAGAAGCAATACGCCAGGCTTAGAGACTATGCTCAAACTATGATGAATACAAATCCTGGGAGTAGAGTAAAAGTGACTATTGTAACTCCAACACCCACAGAAAAATTCCCCATCTAGGACCAAGATTCCATGCCATGTTCTATTGCATCAACTGAGAAAGGGAGGGCGATAACCCAAAAGTATAGGGGATCGCAACAGTTTTCGAGGGTAGAGTATTCAACCCAAATTTATTGACTGGACACAAAGGGAGCCAGAGAATACTTGTAAGTATTAGCAGTTGAGTTGTCAATTCAACCACACCTGGAGACTAAATATCTGCAATAGCGTGATCAATAGCACAGTAGTATGGTAATTCGATAGTAGTAGTAACGATAGCAATGGTAACAGTAACAACAGCCACAGTAGTTTGTAGCAGCTGTAACAGTAGTAACAACAATAGTAACTTATCAAGAACCAAACTAAATGTGAAAAACATGTAGGCATTGGATCGGTGATAACGTTGGATAATATTCATCATATAATAGTCATAACCTAGGGCGACACAAAACTAGCTCCATTCATCAATACTCCCTCCATCCCAAAATTATTGTCTTAGATTTGCCTAGATACAGATGTATCTAATACTAAAACGTGACTTGATACATCCGTATTTTGAAAAATCTAAGACAAGAATTTTGGGACGGAGGGAGTATAATGTAGGCATGTATTCCGTAAATAGTCATATGTGCTTATGGAAAAGAACTTGCATGACATCTTCTGTCCTGCCCTCCCGTGGCAGCGGGGTCCATAAGGAAACTAAGGGATATTAAGGCCTCCTTTCAATAGAGAACCGGAGCAAAGCATTAACACATAGTGAATACATGAACTCCTCAAACTACGGTAATCACCAGAATGAATCTCAATTATTGTCACCTTGGGGTATGCGGATCATAACATGTAGTAGATGCATATAACTTGCAAGATCGGATCAAGAACACAAATATATTGGTGAAAATATAAAAGTTTCAGATCTCAAATCATGGCACTCGGGCCCTAGTGACAAGCATTAGGCATAGAAATGTCATAGCAACATCAATCTCAGAACATAGTGGACACTAGCAATCAAGCCCTAAGAAAACTAACTCGATTACATTATGAATCTCATTCAATCCATCACCGTCCAGCGAGCCTACGAAGGAATTACTCACTCCCGGTGGTGATCATCATGAAATTGGTGATGGAAGATGGTTGATGATGACAAATATGGAAGACCCCCCTCTCCGGAGCCCCAAACACACTCCAGATCTGGCCTCCCAATGAAGAACAGGAGGTGGCGGTAGCTCCGTATTGGAAAACACGATGAAACTTCCTCCATGATTTTTTTTCTCGGGAAATAGGAATTTATAGAGTTGGAGTTAGGGTCAACGGAGACTCGAGGGGACCACTACCCACCAGGGTGCGCCAGAGGTAGGTGGCGCACCCTGGTGCCTAGTGGGCAGCAAGGCCCCCCTCTAGTGGGTCTTTGCTCCAATATTTTTCTTTTATTCCAGAATAATTCTCCAAAAAGTTTTGTCCAATTTCGAGAACTTTTATTTCTACACAAAAACAACACCATGGTAGTTCTGCTGAAAACATCATTAGTCCGGGTTAGTTTCATTCAAATCATACAAATTAGAGTCCAAAACAAGAGCAAAAGTGTTTGGAAAAGTACATACGATGGAGACGTATCAGAGGGGTTTCTAAAGGGGTGTAAACCATTCATTAGCCAGTTTATTTACCTTTTGTGCACTACTTACATATTGTTTCACATTTAAATGCATTTAATTATTTTAAGTGTCGATTATGCTCGCTCATTTAGGTGTTGATGGATGCTTTATTAAGCTACCTGCTGGTGCTCAACTCCTTGCTGTCACTGGAAGAGATGGCAACAACAATATATACCCACTGGATTTGCTATTGTTGGACAAGAGGACATAGAGTTGGTATTGGTTTCTTCACCAACTTAAGATTTGCCGAGGAGAAGCTAGATAGTTTGGTCCATATACTATCATGTCTGCTAGATAGAAGTTATGTGTATGCATCTTTACAACCGTGTTACATATGTTATTACATGCTTGTTCTTTCCTAGTAGGTAGCTAAGCTTAACTTGTTATATTCTGTGCACCAGGGGTGTGACAGCCCAAGACCGCCACTCTAAATGCCTTCCATTATTTCTCGAGCTAGGTGCGTTAACTATTTTTTAGTTGCATTCATCATCGCATCATTCACATTGCATCGGTAGTCCGCTGTCGTCGTTCTTCTTTCATTTGGTTTCATATGTAGTCGGATCCTGCTCTTTTGTATGATGATTGCTACGTATTGATGTATTGATATATTCATGTTGTAGCTTGTGGCAAGTGTAAGACAACTATATCTTGTATTCTCTTCTATTCAGTTGATGGTATCTTGTAATGATGTCCACCTTGCTATGCGACTCAACATGCGTTTCTATCCTTATCAAGATTTCATATCTTGATCGAGCTAGAGCCGCATGTTGGATATTACAAGGGGCTACTAAATGCAGTGAATCAAGTGTTTCCTAATTTCCACCAAAGATTCTACCTTAAACACTTTTATGGAAACTTCCAAGATGTTGGGTTTAGGGGGGAGAAATCTTAAGAAGTGCATGGACAATGCCAGCTATGCCTATAATGAACACAAATTTCATATCGCAATGAATGATCTGAGAGTTGAATGTGAGGAAGCTTGGGAGTGGCTTAGTGCAAAACCAAAAAGAACTTGGGGAAGGCATGCATTTGAGACAAATTGCAAGACTGACTTGGTGTTAACAACTTGTCTGGGTTTTTTAACAAGTACATCCTAGATGTTAGGAAAAAACCTATAAGGACAATGTGTGATGGCATAAAAGATAAGCAGATGGTGAGGTGGCACAGGAATAGAGAGATTGCAAAGGCATCCAGAAGAGAGATTACACCATATTAC
Organism: Triticum dicoccoides; assembly: GCF_002162155.2. Taxonomy (NCBI): domain Eukaryota; kingdom Viridiplantae; phylum Streptophyta; class Magnoliopsida; order Poales; family Poaceae; genus Triticum; species Triticum dicoccoides. The sequence continues at coordinate 464,664,936 of NC_041389.1, read as the reverse complement.
AGTGAAGTTAGAGGTTGAGAAGGAGAGGGCCAAATATTGCAAACCAATACAAGCTGGTGTCAACTTATGGCAAGTTACAAGTGGGCAGCAAACACATGTTGTGAACTTGGAACTTGAGACATGTGGTTGCAGAAGGTGGGACTTCAGTGGCATCCCATGCAACCATGCCATCTGAGCAATAAACAAGGCTAAAAGGTTTCTAGAGGATTATGTGAACAAATTCTTCAAGAAACCATTTTACCTGGCAGCTTATGAACCAATGATCTATCATGTTCCTTGTCAGCATGAATGGACAAAGACTCCTGGTTCAGACATAGAACCACCTGCATTTAAAGTGAAGAAGGAAGAAAGAAAGAGAAGAAGATAAAGGGGAAATTTGAAGTTCCAAATCCAAAGGACACTTAAATAATGGGGATTATAACATGTGGCAATTGTGGACTCCATGGACATAGGTACACAATCTGTCTGAAATAGTTGCAGCCTGAGCTGGCTTTGAGGGAAAACAAAAAATGTGGTAATCCCCTTTATCCTCTTCAAAATTTCACATGTTTGTATATTACTTCTTATACATAACTTACTTGTATGTTCACTGTTTTGTGTGTGTATGCAAGCCTTATGCAAGGAATTCACAACCAAGAACTACTATTGCTTCTCCTACACCACCAAGAGCTCCTGCTGCTGCATCTGCTCCTCCTCCACCACCAGGAGGTGCTGAAAGAACTAGTGTTGCAAGGAATCCATCCAGAAGAGGCGTTGGAAGGAGTTCAAGGGCATTCTTTGCCCCAAAGGAATCTGTTGCCTCCACTTCTGGTGGCAAGCGATTTGAAGACCATGAAGATGCCAATGGAGTAGACGCGTGTTGTAGAAGAAGAACATCGATGAGTGACACAAACCGATCTGTGATCAAAAAAACAAAAAAGAGGCGTTGATCAAACGATCGATGCGAGAAAAAAACCCTGATCAAAGGATCAGGAAAAGACTCTCTAGGGCAGCTGATCAACGCGATCGGCGGATGAATGCTAGGTACAGGTTGTGTGACCCCGGTGGCGATCATGGAGATCGACCGCCCTGGGGGCGGCGTGGTGTGGAAGCGACGGCTAGGGTTTGGATCGAAGTTAGGCCGATACCATGTAGGAGGAATAGAGGGGATATGGTGGAATTATTGTTGTATTGCTTGAGCCTCGTGGCCATATATATATAGGAGTACATGACCATCTTGGAGTACAAGGCAAGGTAGAATAAATCCTACGATGTCCTACTTTCCTAAATAACCATGATACTCAACACTCTTTGACTTGTGCTCATCATCCTCTCATCTCCGCAACAACCAACCAATGAACAAGTGTGTTGTAGGCATCATAATTGCGTGCATAAGTTTCTTGCGGTTTCCAGTCGTAAGAATTGGACCACCTACTTTGCTTCGTGTAAGTGCGCGTCTCGACAGATCCAATCGTTCAACTCAAACTCTAACGTTCTTGCGCCAGATTTGTACTATGTTGCTTGAGCATGTCGCTCATGTTGTGAAGCGCTAAAAAAATCATTATTTTTGAGAGTATATAAAGTACATACCATCTAGAAGTTATGAATTACAAGAGAACCTATCCGCACCATGAACATTGTCATAGGTGCACACCACACCGAAAATAAGAAGACTACTCTCACCAAAGAGCTAAGACACCCGACCCGTGATACGTCTGAGACATATCTATAATTTATGAAATATTCATGCCATGTTTACAACAATTTGTATGGTTTTGGTATGATTTGATTAGAACTAACCCAGACTGACGCTGTTTTCAACAGAACTACCGTGTTGTCATTTTTTGCGTAGAAATAAAAGTTCTCGAAATGGGTTGAAATTTACGGTGATTTTTTATGGACCAAAAGAGAACCCCAAAGCACAAGAGTTGGACCAGAAGAGCCCCGAGGCGACGAAAAGGTAGGGGGCGCGCCCCACCCCCGGGATGGTGCTCCTACCTTGTCGTTGCCTCGTGGACCCCCTTGACGTGAGACCGATGCCAAAAATTCCAATAAATACCAAAAACCCCAAAAATAAACTTAGATCGGAAGTTTCGCCGCTGCAAGCCTCTGTAGCTATGAAAAATCAATCTAGGCCCTCTCTGACACCCTACCGGAGGGGGCCATCATCATCGGAGGCCATGGAGGAGGATCTCAGAGGGGGCCATCATAAGCATGGAGGCCAAGGACCAGAGGGAGAACCTCTCCCCATCTAGGGAGAGGCTATGGAGGAGGAAGCAGAAGGGGGAGACTCTCTCCCAGTGGCTCCGGTGTGCCGCCAGGGGAACCATCGCCGTGGTGATCGTCTTCATCAACATCACCATCTTCATCATCATCCTCATCTCTTTTACGCGGTCCACTCTCCCGCACCCCGCTGTAATCCCCTACTTGAACATGGTGCTTTATGCCACATGTTATGATCCAATTACGTGTTGCCATCTTATGATGTCTTGAGTAGATTTCTTTTGTCTTTTGGGTTGATTGATGATCTAGATTGGTTTGAGTTGTATGTTTTATTTTGGTGTTGTCCTATGGTGCCTTCCATGCAGCACACACATGAAGGATTCCCTATGTAGTGTGTTGCAATATGCTCATGATTCGCTTATAGTGGGTTGATAGAGTGATAGAAGCTTAAACCTGAGTAAGGGGGATGTTTGCGTAATGGATAAAGGGGACTTGATACTTTAATGCTATGGTTGGGTTTTACCTTAATGATCTTTAGTAGTTGAGGATGCTTGCTAGAGTTCCAATCATAAGTGCATATGATCCAGGAAGAGAAAGTATGTTAGCTTATGCCTCTCCCTCATATGAAATTGCAATGACGACTACCGATCTTGTTAACAATTGCTAGGACAATTCCGCACACCGACCCATCATTATTCCACACTCGCTATTTATAATATATAATAATATATTAGCTTTATGTTAACAACACCTATTTTTATATTTTAGTTCTTTGATACCATGCAAAGTTATCCTCTTCATACCCACAATGTAGTTTTATTTCTCGTTTATAGATGGAAGCAAACGTTCGGTGTACGTAGAGTCGTATCGGTGGCAAATAGGACTTGAGAGAATATTGATCTTACCTTTAGTTCCTTGTGGGTTCGACACTCCATACTTATCACTTCCACCTTTGGAAATTTCTATGATGATTCCTTGCACTTGGGGATTATCAGGCTCTTTTCTGGCGCAGTTGTCGGGGAGGTATAGCGTGGGGTTAATATTTTCGTGTATGCTTGTTTGCTTTCTTCACTAAGTAGATTTTGTTTTCCCTTTTGTTTTTGCTTTCTTTAGTTGTGGGTGAAACAAAAAAATTACAAAATGCAAATTACAAAGAAAAAATTACTTGCCTCTTGTGCCTAAAAAGTTTTTCAAAAAGAGAAGTGGTTGGAAGGTTGTGCATTAAAGAAGTGAGGGTCGACCTTGAATACTTGTGTTCATGCTCATAGAAACAATGCAGAATTTTTCATGGAAGTTTCAAAAATAGTTATCCCCATGTATATATATCCATTGTATTATAAAAATAATGTGCCAAGATTTGGTTTTAAGGTGTCTAGATTGCTTGTTTGCTATGTTCGGTGCAAAAACAGAAACTTTGGCTGTAGTGCGTGAGTTTACATTTTTTTACTGGAATGAAAAACCTTCTGAAACTCTTTTACGGTACTTCTATACAATTTCTTTTAGATTTTCCTAATTTTTCAGAATTTTTGGAGTTACAGAAGTATCGAAGTGTCCAGATGACTGAAGACTGTCCTATTTTTGGCAGATTTTGTTTTCTAGGTGTTGGTTGCTTAGTTTGATGAATCTATGGGTTGTATCGGGGGTTATGAACCATGGTGAAGTTGGAATATAGTAGATATAATGCTAATATGAAATTGTAATGAATTTACAACAATACCTAAAATTAGTGATTTGCTTTATTATGCTAACGGATCTCATAAGATTTTTGTTAAGTTTTGTGTGGATGAAGTGTTCGAAGATTGAGGAGTTATCAATATGAGAAGAATAATGAGAGACAAGAGCTCAATCTTGCGGATGCCCAATGCACCCCAAGTAAATATTTCAAGGATACTCAAGCATCTAAGCTTGGGGATGCCCCGATTGGCATCCCATCTTTCTTCCTCAACAATTACCGGTATACCTTGGTTTTTGTTTTGTTCACATGATATGCGTCTTTTGTGTTTATTTTTCTCTCTTCCTTTATGTATCATGCTAGTGTGAAATAGTCCTTCATTGATTTATAGAATGCTCTTTGTGCTTCACTTAAATCTTTTGAGTATGGCTTTATAGAATGCTTCATGTGCTTCACTTAAATCTTTTGAGTATGTCTATATAGAATGCTCTTTGTGCTTCACTTAAATCTTTTGAGTATAACTTTATAGAATGCTTCGTGTGCTTCACTTATATATTTTGAGCTTGGATATTTTTCAATATATGTTAGTTGTAGAATGCTCTATGAACTTCACTTATATCATTTAGAGTATGAATAAAATTATCTTCGAAATTGGGCTTGGAAGAGTATCATTAAAATGTCATGCCTAGCTAAAAAGGCGTTAAAGAAAAGTGCTTGTTGGGTGACAACCCAATATTTACCCCTACTGTTTTTGTGTGTTCACATGATTAAGCTATAGTAGTAATCATGTTTTATAGCTGTTGTTACAATAAAGTGCCAAGTAAGACCTTTGGGATGATTTATGGTGATAGTTGATTTGATCTTGCTGAGAAACAGAAACTTTTGCGCTCATTGCCAGAATTTTAAAAAATCACAGAAGCATGCTTATGATCTAAATTTTTACATGATATTTATATACAAATTGCCTAGGTTGTCCTAATGTTTTGGGATTTTTGGAGTAGCATAAGTATGATTGTTGTTCTGATCATTACAAACTGTTCTGTTTCTAACAGATTCTGTTTTCAATGCATAGTTTGCTTGTTTTCTAGTTTCTATGGCTTATGTTGCTCATATAAATTGTAGAAATGATATGGTACAGTAGGTATTGTGTGAGAACAGTTATGAATCTTATCGACAGTACCAAAGTGAATGATTTGCTCTTTATCATACTAACCCATCTCACAAAGTTCCGTTAAGTTTTGTGAGATTTAAGTTTTCAAGTTTTGGGTGAGATATTGATAAGCCACAAGTATAGAGGATCGTTTGTAGCCTTCTTCGATAAATAAGAGTGTCAAACCCAACGAGGAGCTAAAGACAGAACAAATATTCCCTCAAGTTCTATCGACCACCGATACAACTCTATGCACACTTGACATTTGCTTTACCTAGAACAAGTATGAAACTATTTTGTAGGTGTGATGCTAGAACTACTTTTTCAAGAATAAAACTAGAAGTACTTTGCAAGATAATAAAATTTAGGTGTTTAGTAAAAGTGTTTGTGTCAACAAGAAAGTTATTTGTCCCTAGGCAATCGATAACAAGTACCGGTAATCATTCTTGTAATTTTATATGAGGGAGAGGCATGAGCTAACATACTTTCTCTACTTGGATCATATGCACATATGATTGGAACTCCCGCAAGCATCCACAACTACTAAAGATCATTAAGGTCATGAAACCCAACCATAGCATTAAGTATGAAGTCCTCTTTACTCCCATATGCCATAACCCACTTATCCGCGTTTAGGCTACTGTCAACCCCGCAACACTGACAATAAGCAAACCATGAACATATTGCAACGCCCTACAACAGGGTCCCCTCACGTTTGCGCGAGAACGGAGGGCACCGTAGGACAGCACCATAAATAAAATATAAAATCATACCAACCAAGATCACAATTAACCCGTAGGACAAAGAGGATCTACTCAAACATCATAGGATAACCATAGATCATTGGGAAATAATACATGGAGTTGAGCACCATGTTTAAGTAGAGATTACAGCAGGGAGAAGAGGTGTTACACCGCTGCATGGAGGGGGAGAAAGTTGGTGTTGCCGGTAGCAAGATTGTTGGTGAAGATTGTCGTCCCGATCGTTGCCCCGGCGGCACTCCGGCGCCACCGGAAGCGAGGGGGAGAGAGCCCCCCTCCTTCTTCTTCTTCCTTGGCCCCCCTAGATGGGAGGAGAGTTTCCCCTCTGGTCCTTGGCTTCCATGGCATGGGAGGGGCGAGAGCCCCTCCGAGATTGGATCTCCCTCTTTGTTATCTTCTGTTTCGCGCCCCCAGATCTGGCTGAAAACCGTTTCTTATATTCCCGGAGATCCGTAACTCCGATTGCGCTGATCTTTTTACACGATTTTTTCCTGATATAAGCTTCCTTGTGCCCGAAGTAGAGCTCCAACCGATGTACGAGATGAGCACAACCCACCACCACACGACAGGGGCCTAGGGCGTGCCCTGGTGTATCGTGGTCCGTGTGGACCTCCGTTTGCGGTGATTCAAACTCCCAAAAATCACAAATATTCCAAAATAATTCTCAGTGGAGTTGCATCATGTTTGGAATTTATTTGATATGGATTTTCTGCGGTACAAAAATAGGCAACAAACAGGAACTGGCACTAGGCACTGGGTAAGTAAGTTAGTCCAAATAAATCATATAAAAAGTTGCCAAAAGTATGTAAAACTTGTATAATATTGGCATGAAACAATCAAAATTTATAGATACGATGGAGACATATCAGCATCCCCAAGCTTAATTCCTGCTCGTCCTCGAGTAGGTAAATTATAAAAAATATAATTTTTGATGTGGAATGCTACCTAACATAAACTTGATCATATGTCTAGTCATGGCATGAATATTAAGACATAAGTGATTCAAAGCAATAGTCTATAATTTGTCATAAAGACATCAATACTCAGGCATCCCAATAAACAATCATGTCTTTCAAAATATCAACGCTAAAGAAAGTTATCCCTACAAAATCATACAGTCTTGTCATGCTCTGTCTTCTTAACACAAAGTATAAATCATGTACAACCCCGATGACAAGCCGAGCAATTGATTCATACTTTTTAATGCACTTCAGCTTTTTTAACCCTCACGCAATACATGAGCGCAAGCCATGGATATAGCACTATGGGTGGAATAGAGTATGATGATGGGGATAAATATAGAGAAGACAAAAAGTAAGAAAGTCTCACATCGATGCGGCTAACCAACGGGCTATGGAGATGCCCATCAATCGATATCAATGCGAGGAGTAGGGATTGCCATGCAACGAATGCACTAAGAGCTATAAGTGTAAGAAAGCTCCATACGAAAACTAAGTGGGTATGCATCTAATCCTAACAAAAAATTCCCACTAGTATATGAAAGTGACAACATATGAGACTCTCCATATGAAAAACATGGTGCTACTTTGAAGCACAAGTGTGGTAAAGGATACTAACAATGCCCCTTCTCTCTTTGTTTCTTTTTTTTCTTTTTTCTCTTTTTTCTCTTTTTTTCTTTTTTTCATTTCATTTTTTCTCTCATTTTCCGGAGTCTCATCCCGACTTGTGGGGGTGTCACATCCCTAGCTTCTGGCATTGCACTAAGTTAGCTTCATGTGTGCATCATGTTTAGTTTTGAAAGAAACTTGAAATGGGGATTGCCTAAACCCCAGCATCAAAGGAATTCACTAGGTTCAACTAAAATATTTTTAATAAATCCAAATGGCTTTCAAAAATGTTCATCATTTTTGGAAAATGCTGGAAACAGTAACCAGAGGTGATGCACATTTTTCCATGACATATTTGGGCTCTGAATTAAATCATATGGTATTTGCATTTGGGCATTTAAACGCTATAAAATATTTTAAATGCTCAAATAATCATAAACTAAAATGTTCACTGTTGGATATATTCTAAACAGTAGCCTTGAGTAGTTTCATTATTTTTGGACTTGTCTAGGTATTTTTAGAAAAGCCACAAAGATTACCGAAAATTAGAAAAATAGAAAGAAAAGGAAAACTTACCTGGTCTACCTGTGCAGCCCACCTGGCCGGCCCAGCCCACCTGGCCTCCTACTGTCATCTTCCTCCTTGCCAGAAGGATGGGCGCGTGCCCAACGCATGCGCACCGCCGTGCGGCCACCTCCTCTCTGCCTGCTTCACCCCCTCGTTGCCCTGGACCTCCCTCGCGACGCCACGCGCCCCCCAGGCCTTCTCAATCTCTCTCCCGTGCCTCTCCCCTCCTCTGCTCTCTCTCCCTCTCGCGCCGGAGCGCAGCCGTCGCCGCCGCTCGCTGCTACCGTAGCCACCGTGCTCCCCTCGCCTCCCAGACGTGTCCCCGAGCTCCGCCACGACGTCGTCATCCTCTCCACCAAGCCACGTGGTGCTGGAAGCCCTGTGGCATCTCCAACACCGCCGTTTTCTCCCTCATTCATCCAAGGTCGCCGTCGGCCGTACATCACCGTCCGGCCTTCCACGAATCCGCTTCGACGCCTGCTGCAACCGCCATGAGCCACTAACCTACCCCTCCTCTCCGTTCTCGCTCTCGTGCACCATTGCCGCCGCCGCCTATGACCGCCGCCGACGTGCCTCCAGCCACCTAGCGGTCCGGCCGTCGTGCTCATCTTCCTTCCCGCGCCACGTAGAGCACGTAGGTGCCCCGCACGAGCCTCCCTGGCCACCGTAGCATCGACCCCGAGCTCACCCGAGCTCCGGCAACCGCCAAGGTCGACGCCGGTGACGACTCCGGCCATCTCAGGCCCCGCCACTGCCACCACTCAACACGGACGAGTGCCTGCGTCACGTAGATGCTCTCCGCCGGCCATTTGGTCGCTGGAGGAGGAATCCCGACGCCCTCCACCGTCTCTGGCGTCGCCGGTGACGAGCCGTGGGTCAACTCCAGCGAGTTGACCCGGGTTTGACCCCGTCTGACCAGGGTTTGACCACCCTGGGTCACTGACGCGTGGGGCCAGCCCTGCTAATTAACCTAGGTTAGTATTAATTAAATGGTTAGTTTAGTTAGTCACTGACACGAGGGACCCACACGCCAGGTTTGACCTGGACCGGCCCCATTGACCAGCTGATGTCACAGTGACGCAGTGCTGACGCAATAACTCATTTTCTGGATTAATTTTAATTCAGGAAATTCCAGAAAATGCCCAAAACTTCTAAAATTCATAGAAAATAATCTATAACTCCAAATGAAATAAGTTATATATGAAAAGTGATAAGAAAAATCCAATCTATCCATCTGCACAGGTTTCATGCATGTTAAAGCAACTTAAACCTGTTGTTTATATCAAAACATGATAATGCACTTTATAAAGTCATAGTTTGAGTTTGAACTTGAACCTTGGGTTCAAAATAACTCAAACCCATCTAGTTGTAGTTGCATTAGGCCAACGCACTCATATTGCCATGTCATGATCATGCATCATATTGCGCATTGCATTGATTGTGTTTCCTTCTGTGTTGTCGATATTTGTCCCGTCTCAGTAGACATGTTACGACGATGAGTTCGATGACACCGATGAAGAGCTATATCATCTTCAGAAGGGCCAGGCAAGCAAAACCCCCTTGTTCATTCCGATACAATCCCACTCTCTCGCTCCTGCTCTCTTTTACTGCATTAGGACAACAACGATTCAATTGCTACATGCTGTGGTAGTTGAACCCCTTATCCTCTACATGACCTGTCATTGCCACTTCAAATAGATGAAACCCACTAGCATGATAGGAGTTGTTTGAGCCCTGATTTGCCTACTCATTCATGCTTGTTGTCATGCCTGCTACTGCTTAGAGTTGAGTCCGGTCTGATTCATCGGGGATGAATGTCAGGACCCCGACTCTATGCCACACCAATCTAGCATGTAATGATGTGTCTCCAGTGTATCTATAATTTTTTATTGTTCCATGCCAATATTCTACAACTTTCATATACTTTTGGCAACTTTTTATACTATTTTTTGGGACTAACATATTGATCCAGTGCCCAGTGCCAGTTCCTGTCTGTTGCATGTTTTATGTTTCGCAGAAACCCCATATCAAACGGAGTCCAAACGGGAGAAAAACGGACGGAGAATTATTTTTGGAATATTTGTGATTTTTGGGAGGAAGAATCAACGCGATACGATGCCCGAGGTGGCCACGAGATAGGGGCCCACGCCCACTTAAAGTGGGTGCGCCCCCACCCTCGTGGGCCACCCATAAGGCGGTTGATGCCCTTCTTTGGCGGCAAGAAAGCTAATTTTCGGAAAACGATCTGGGCGAAGGTTTCAATCCAATCGGAGTTACGGATCTCCAGATATAAAGGAAACGGTGCCAGGGCAGAATTCCAGAACACAGAAACAGAGAGATAGATCCAATCTCGGAGGGGCTCTCGCCCCTCCCAAGCCATGGGAGCCAAGGACCAGAGGGGAAACCCTTCTCCCATCTATGGAGAAGGTCAAGGAAGAAGAAGAAGAAGGGGAGCTCTCTCCCCCTTGCTTCCGGTGGCGCCGGAACGCCGCCGGGGGCCATCATCATCACCGCGATCTTCACCAATACCTCCGCCATCTTCATCAACATCTCCATCACCTTCCCCCATCTATATTCAGCGGTCCGCTCTCCCGCAACCCGCTGTACCCTCTACTTGAACATGGTGCTTTATGCTTCATATTATTTTCCAATGATGTGTTGCCATCCTATGATGTCTGAGTAGATTTTTGTTGTCCTATCGGTGATTGATGAATTGCTATGATTGGTTTGAGTTGCATGTTTTATTATTGGTGGTGTCCTATTGTGCCCTCCGTGTCGCGCAAGCGTGAGGGATCCCCGCTATAGGGTTTGCAATATGTTTATGATTTGCTTATGGTGGGTGGCGTGAGTGACAGAAGCATAGACCCGAGTAAGTAGGTTGTTTGCGTACGGGATAAAGGGGACTTGATACTTTAATGCTATGGTTGGGTTGTACCTTAATGAATCTTTAGTAGTTGCGGATGCTTGCTAGAGTTCCAATCATAAGTGCATATGAAACAAGTAGAGAAAGTATGTTAGCTTATGCCTCTCCCTCAAATAGAATGGCAATAGTGATTACCGGTCTAGTAACGTAGCAATTGCTTAGGGACAATTCCACAACTCCTACCACCACTTTTCCACACTCGCTATATTTACTTTATTGCATCTTTATCTAAACAGACCCTAGTTTTTATTTACGCGTTATTTATTATCTTGCAAACCTATCCAACAATACCTACAAAGTACATCTAGTTTCATACTTGTTCTAGGTAAAGCGAACACTAAGCATGCGTAGAGTCATATCAGTGGCAGATAAGTCTTGAGAGAGTATTTGTTCTACCTTTAGCTCCTCGTTGGGTTCGGCACTCTTACTTATCGAAAGAGGATACAATTATCCCCTACACTTGTGGGTTATCAAGACCTTTTTCTGGCGCTGTTGCCGGGGAGTCATAGCGTGGGGTGAATATTCTTGTGTGTGCTTGTTTGCTTTATCACTACTTGCTGTTCTTAGTTGTTTTCTATCTTTTGTTATGGGTAGGAAACGCAAAATACCAAAAAAATTAGTTGTACCTATTGAACCAATGGTTGAAGAACCACTCAAAATCTATCACAGTCCTGAAGCTTTTTACTTGGATCATCTTCGATTCCTCTGTGCTCGTGCTGAAACCCCCACTAGCTTAGTTGAGGGCAAATCTTTAGATGAGCATGCTTGTTTTGTGCGACACCGTATATCTGAAAAAGGGAAACTTTTACTGGATCAAATTCATCATTTGCAATGCTATGCTTGGAATTTATGTGAAATATATGATATTACTTGTTGTTCTAAAAACCCTAAGAAACACCTTCCCTACCAATGTGAGTTTATTGATAATGGGATCGTATCTTCGTATGCTAAGGGTGTTTATAATTACTATGATGTTCAACAAATTGAAGAATTTGTTGCTTTTAAGGGTGCTTATGAAATTGCTTCTTTGATTGAAAAGTATGATGCTACTCTCTACAAATCTGAAAATTTTGCCATACTTGAATATTGTTATGATAATTATGCTTCTAATGCCTATATTAAACTATATATTGAGAAATTCTCCGCTGTCCAAGAAGAGACTAATATTTTGCAGGAAGCTATGGAAGAAGAAATTGATGAAACCGTGAGATCATTGGATGAAAAAGATGATGAGGAGAGCGAAGAACAAAAGGAGAAAGAGTGGATTGATCACCCGTGCCCACCTTCTAATGAGAGTAACTCTTCAACTCATACATTGTTTAATTCCCCTTCGTGCTTACCGAAGGATGATTGCTATGATGATTGTTATGATCCCGTTGATTCTCTTGAAATATCCCTTTTTGATGATGCTTGCTATGCTTGTGGCCAAGATGCCAATATGAATTATGCTTATGGAGATGAACTTGCTATAGTTCCTTATGTTAAACATGAAATTGTTTCTATTGCACCCACGCATAATAGTCCTATTATCGTTTTGAATTCTCCAAACTACACTATATCGGAGAAGTTTGTGCTTATTAAGGATTATATTGATGGGTTGCCTTTTACCGTTGCACATGATAATTTTGATAGACATAATATGCATGCGATTGCTGCTCCTACTTGCAATTATTATAAGAGAGGAACTACATCTCCGCCTCTTTATGTTTCCAACACGATAGAATTGCAAGAAACTATTTATACTATGCATTGGCCTTTACTATGTGTACATGAATTGTTCTTTTATGACATGCCGATGCATAGGAAGAGAGTTAGACTTCGTTGTTGCATGATATATGTTACTTTGTGCTCACTAATAAATTACAAATCATTGTTAATTAAAATTGGCTTTGATATACCTTGGGATTCGGGTGGATCCATTACTTGAGCACAATATGCCTAGCTTAATGGCTTTAAAGAAAGCGCTGCCAGGGAGACAACCGAGAAGTTTTAGAGAGTCATTTATTTCTGTTGGGTGCTTTCATATAGTTTAAAAACAAAAAAAAAATTAAAGAGGGGAACCTAAAACTTTTTAAAAAAGAAAAGTGAAAGTGAGAAAGACAAGCATTGTTGAAGTGGGAGAGCTCCTTGAACTTTGTTCATGCTCACGGAAACTTTGTGAATCTTGATTACAGAAACTTTTCATAAAAATAATTATCCCCTTGTATAATTCCATTGTATTATAGAAATAATGTGCTAAGGTTTGCCTTTAGGATGTTTACAATGCTTGTTGGTTTGCACGATGCAGGACAGAAACTTTGGCTGTAGTGCGCGATTTTACATTTTTAGCTGGAACGTCAATTGGCTCTGATTCATTTTTCACTGTCTTGCTATACAACTTGTTTATTTTTACTAATTTTGGTAGAATTTTTGGGGTACCACAAGTATGGTGGATGTTCAGATTTCTATAGACTGTTCTGTTTTTGACAGATTCTGTTTTTTATGCATAGTTTGCTTGTTTTGATGAAACTATCAATTTATATTAGTGGATTAAGCCATGAAAAAGTTATACTACAGTAAACACAATGCAAAAACAAAATATGAATTGGTTTGCAACAGTACTTAGAGTGGTGATTTGCTTTATTATAGTAACGGATCTTACCGAGTTTTCTGTTGAAGTTTTGTGTGGATGAAGTGTCTAAACGAGGAGGTCTCGATATGAGGAAAAGGAAGAGAGGCAAGAGCTCAAGCTTGGGGATTCCCGAGGCACCCCAAGTAAATATTCAAGGAGACTCAAGTGTCTAAGCTTGGGGATGCCCCGAAAGGCATCCCCTCTTTCTTCAACAAGTATCGGTATGTTTTCGTATTCGTTTCGTTCATGTGATATGTGCAAGTCTTGGAGCATCTTTTGCATTTAGTTTTCATTTTTCTTTTATGCACCATGCTGGTATGAAATAGTCCTTGGTTGATTTATAGAATGCTCATTGCACTTCACTTAAATCTTTTGAGTACGGCTTTATAGAATGCTTCATGTGCTTCGCTTATATCATTTGAAGTCTGGATTGCCTGCTTCTCTTCACATAGAAAACCGCCATTTGTAGAATGCTCTTTTGCTTCACTTATGTTTGTTAGAGCGTGGGCATATCTTTTGTAGAAAGAATTAAACTCTCTTTCTTCACTTATATCTATTTAGAGAGATGACATGAATTGGTCATTCACATGGTTAGTCATAAAATCCTACATATACTTGTAGATCACTGAATATGATATGTTTGATTCCTTGCAATAGTTTTGCGATATAAAGGTGGTGATATTAGAGTTATGCTAGTGGGTGACTGTGGATTAGTAGAAACACTTGTGTTGAGGTTTGTGATTCCCGTAGCATGCACGTGTGGTGAACCGCTTTATGATGAAGTTGGAGCACAATTTTATTTATTGATTGTCTTCCTTATGAGTGGCGGTCGGGGACGAGCGATAGTCTTTTCCTACCAATCTATCCCCCTAGGAGCATGCGTGTAGTACTTTGTTTTCAACGGCTTGTAGATTTTTGCAATAAGTATATGAGTTCTTTATGACTAATGTTGAGTCCATGGAGTATACGCACTCTCATCCTTCCATCATTGCTAGCCTCTTCGGTACCGTGCATTTCCCTTTCTCACCTCGAGAGTTGGTGCAGACTTCGCCGGTGCATCCAAACCCCGTGATACAATACGCTCTATCACACATAAGCCTCCTTATATCTTCCTCAAAACAGCCACCATACCTACCTATCATGGCATTTCCATAGCCATTCCGAGATATATTGCCATGCAACTTTCATCATCATCATATCCATGATTTGAGCATTCATTGTCATATTGCTTTGCATGATCATAAGATAGCTAGCATGATGTTTTCATGGCTTGTCCATTTTTTTGATGTCATTGCTACGCTAGATCATTGCACATCCCGGTACACCGCCGGAGGCATTCATATAGAGTCATATCTTTGTTCTAGATATTGAGTTGTAAGTAAATAAAAGTGTGATGATCATCATTATTAGAGCATTGCCCCAGTGAGGAAAGGATGAAGGAGACTATGATTCCCCCACAAGTCGGGGTGAGACTCTGGACTTTATGAAAAATAAAAGAGGCCAAAGAAGCCCAAATAAAGAAAGAGGCCAAAGAAGCCCACCAAAAAAATAAAAAAAAAGAGAAAAAAGGGGAGAAAATAAAAAAATGAGAGAAAAAGAGAGAAGGGGCAATGCTACTATCCTTTTATCACACTTGTACTTCAAAGTAGCACCATGTTCTTCATAGAGAGAGTCTCCTATGCTTTCACTTTCATATACTAGTGGGAATTTTCATTATAGAACTTGGCTTGTATATTCCGATGATGGGCTTCCTCAAATGCCCGAGGTCTTCACGAGCAAGCAAGTTGGATGCACACCCACTTAGTTTCAGTTTGAACTTTCATACACTTATAGCTCTTAGTGCATCTGTTGCATGGCAATCCCTACTCCTTGCATTGACATCGATTGATGGGCATCTCCATAGCCATGGGAGCCAAGGACTAGAGGGGAAACCCTTCTCCCATCTAGGGAGAAGGTCAAGGAAGAAGAAGAAGAAGGGGGGCTCTCTTCCCCTTGCTTCCGGTGGCGCCGGAACGTAGCCGGGGGCCATCATCATCACCGCGATCTTCACCAACCGTTTATATTCAGCGGTCCACTCTCCCGCAACCCGTTGTACCCTCTACTTGAACATGGTGCTTTATGCTTCATATTATTTTCCAATGATGTGTTGCCATCCTATGATGTCTGAGTAGATTTTCGTTGTCCTATCGGTGATTGATGAATTGCTATGATTTGTTTGAGTTGCATGTTTTATTATTGGTGCTGTCCTATTGTGCCCTCCGTGTCGCGCAAGCATGAGGGATCCCCGCTGTAGGGTTTGCAATATGTTTATGATTTGCTTATGGTGGGTGGCGTGAGTGACAGAAGCACAGACCCGAGTAAGTAGGTTGTTTGTGTATGGGATAAAGGGGAATTACTTTAATGCTATGGTTGGGTTTTACCTTAGTGAATCTTTAGTAGTTGCGGATGCTTGCTAGAATTCCAATCATAAGTGCATATGATCCAAGTAGAGAAAGTATGTTAGCTTATGCCTCTCCCTCAAATAGAATTGCCATAATGATTACCGGTCTAGTAACATAGTCAATTGCTTAGGGACAATTCCACAGCTCCTACCATCAATTTTCCACACTCGCTATATTTACTTTATTGCATCTTTATCTAAATAGACCCTAGTTTTTATTTACGCGTTCTTTATTATCTTGCAAACCTGTCCAACAACACCTACAAAGTACTTCTAGTTTCATACTTGTTCTAGGCAAAGTGAACACTAAGCATGCATAGAGTCGTATCAGTGGCAGATAGGGCTTGAGAGAGTATTTGTTCTTCCTTTAGCTCCTCGTTGGGTTCGACACTCTTACTTATCGAAAGAGGCTACAATTATCCCCTACACTTGTGGGTTATCATGTAACACCTCATATCACTTTGCGGCCTCACGCACGGTATTCCCACGGGTGTCGCCTTACCAGGCCCGGGACCGTTTGCACCTTTTGGCACACGTATATGATAGTGTCGCTAGCATCCATATGATAAGGAGCCCGGGCTGACATGGCTAGTCGTGAACCCAAAGTGGCACTAACTTACAGGGACATGCATACATGACCCAGCAACGAACGTGTCGGTCATCAGCGAGTGAATCCGGGCTGTAGCAACTGGGCTAGCAGGACTCCAGTAAACCGGGCTATAGCGGGCTAACAGGACTCCGATAAACACCGCGTGACATTTCCCCGAAGGGACAGACATAGGAACGAAGAAGGACACATGCCGGCCAGCCTAAGTGTTCCGGAGCAGTAGCAAGCAACCAAGGCTCAGTGGAAGCACTAGGAGACATTTCCCAGTAAGAGAGGCTACCAAGGATAAACAACTAGATAGTCAGATCCCACACATACCAAGGATTTCAATAACATACACACAATATGCTCGATATGTGCAAATACAACATGGCATCACAACATGACTCTACAACTCAAGTATTTTATTCAATAGGCTCTGAGGAGCGAGATATTACAAACCTGGGTCTCTCGACCCATCATTCAGAGCATACAAGTCAAAGCACATGCGGAAGCTTAACATGTCTGAGTACAGACATCTACAAATGAAAAAGGCTGAGAAGCCTAACTATGTACCAGATCCTGCCGAGGGCACAAGATCGTAGCTGAGGTAACAAGCTAAACGTAGAAGTCCACGCGGAATTACTAGTGAGACGGAAGTCTCTCTGCAAAACATAAAATAGGCAAACGTGAGTACAAATGTACCCAGCAAGACTTACATCAGAACTATCTACATATGCATCATTATCAACAAGGGGATGGTGGGGTTTAACTGCAGCAAGCCAGCTTTGACTCGGTGGCTATCCTGAACTATGTCTGCTAGTAACTCTTTGAAGGTGGCGCACACGAGTCCACATATTCACCAACCAATACACCACTATGGATCCGCTCCCGTCATCCTACGAGAACGCCATCCATAACACTCACGCTTATCTTGCGCATTTTAGAGTATCCACTTTCACTTGTCTATGAACCGTATAGGCAACCCAAAGGTCCTTTACCACGGACGCAGCTATTCAAATAGATCATATTAACCCTGCAGGGGTGTACTTCTTCACACACGCTCTCGCCACTTACCGCCATGTACACGTCATGTATCTCGGCAACCTTCAAGCGGAAGCCTAGCGAGGGTGTCGGCCATGACCTGACTAACCACACAAGTCTCTAGTCCAGGTTTATCACCTATTCGGGTTTCATCGGCAAGGAGATCCGGCCAGGGTGTCGCTCACGGCCCCAAACGATGTGAGTAGGGTTCCCAAGCCCACCATCCGGGTGCCACTTGGTACACCGTGCCACTACACCTAGTCTATCCCAAGCCCACCTATATCGAGTGCCACTTGGTAGACTACTAGCACTACCTACAAACACCAGAAACTAGTTGCAACTCCTGGACAGAGATCGAGTTGATTAATAAGTCGATAGGGGCACTTAAGCATTCCAATGCGTGGTAGTAGTTGTTCATGGATCACAAACACAGAACTCAGTTCCTGAGGATGGCTTCAATGAGACAACCCACCATGTACTCCTACATGGCCTCTCACCGCTACCGTTACCAAATCGTGTTCACACATTTAGCTCACACACAGTAGGACATGCTCACACACCTCCAATTCATCCTCGATGCATCAGACCGGACTCAACTCTAAGCAGTAGCAGGCATGACAACAAGCATGAATGAGTAGGCACATCAGGGCTGAAACAACTCCTACTCATGCTAGTGGGTTTCATCTATTTACCATGGTAATGACAGGTCATGCAGAGGAAAGGGGTTCAACTACCGCAGCATGTAACGGTTGAATCATTGTTGTCCTAATACAGTAAAAGAGAGCAGGAGCGAGAGAGTGGGATTGTATCGGAATGAACAGGGGGGTTTTGCATGCCTGGCACTTCTGAAGATAGTATAGCTCTTCATCGGTGGCATCAAACTCATCGTCGGTATGTCGTCTACTGAGAGGGGACAAACACCGGCAAACAAGGAAGAACCCAATCAATGCAATGCACAATATGATGCATGATCATGACATGGCAATATGCTGTGATTTGAGCTAATGCAACTAGCAACAGGCTAAATGAAGTTGGTTTGAATCTAAGATTCAAATTCAAACTCCATATGTGAAGGTTTAAATGTCATTTATATGATTTGGCCTAAACAGCAGCTATAAGTTGTTCTAACATGCATCAAAATGGTACAGATGGATAGATTGGATTTTTCTGATCATTTTTCATATATAAATTATTTCATTTGGAGTTACGGTTGAATTTATATGATTTTTAGAAGTTTAGGGCATTTTCTGGAATTTCCTTAATAAGGATAAATCCAGAAAATTGCATTACTGCATCAGCACTGCACCACTGTGACGTTAGCGAGTCAACAGGGCGTGGTCCGGATCAAACCTAACCAGTGGGTCCCACTGGTCTGTGTCACGGTGCTAGTTAGGGTCACTAACACGCGGACCCAGTCAGTGGCCACGTTAGCCTGGTCAAAGCTGACGCGTGGGCCCATTGAGGTTAATTAAAACTAAACAGAAACTAAGCTACGTTTAACTAGACAGTGGGGCCCAGCTGTTAGTGTCACTAAGCTTAATTAGTGAGGCTGTTAGTGGCTAATGACATCGCCATGTCAGCACACTGGAGTTGCACCGGGGACGACCACAACCGCGGCAGGAGCTCGCCGGAGTGGCGCTACGGGCGGTGTTGGGAAAAGCCAAGGGCACCAGAGGGTTGCCCTTGCTCGCGCGCATCCAGGGGAGGCACGCGGGAGGCGCGGGGTGGTCGGAGCTCGCCGGAGTGAGCTCGCGGTGGCGGCCGAGGTACGGCTTCGAGCGGGCTCGGGCTACAGGGCACGGGGAAACTCTTTGAGGGGCTCGCCAGACTCCTGGTGAAGCAAGGAGGGCTATGATGCATGTGGGAGCCACTGCTTTGGGCTCTGGTCACGACGGTTCCATGGCCGGTGGCGAGCACAACTCGGCTCCGGTGCATCTTTGGCTGCAGCGTGAAATCGATGCGGGGAGGAGAGGGGAATCGACCGGAGGCTCACATGGGTCGCGTCGGGATGGTCAGCGAGCTCGGGGAAGCGACGACGGTGGCGAATCGACGGTGCAGATCCTCGGCGGCCGGTGGTGGAGAAGGCGGCGGTGAGACGATGGAGGCCGTTCGGGCTCGCTTCCTTCGGTGGAGAGGTTCAGCACGAGGAGGCGGAGCTCGGGCACTAACTGGCTGGGCGTGGGGATGCTGGTGGCCGCGGTGGTGACGGTCGGTGCCGATGAACCCGTTCGGGTGAGTGAGAGAGAGAGACATCCAGG
>NC_041389.1:464595734-464644925 GCF_002162155.2 Triticum dicoccoides | reverse complement strand
GAGGGAGAGAGGGGTCGGGGGGTGCGTGGCACTCGTAGCAGCCTCCAGCGGCAGTGGCAAGCAGGAGCTAGCTGAGCGCGTGCGCGCGCGCCGCGGCCACACGCCCTCCTGCCCACTGGCAGGAGGTTGAAGACAGTAGGAGAGAGGAAGAGGTGGGCTGGGCCTAGCTGGGCCGGTCCTGTTGGGCCACCAGGTAAGTGGACTAGGTGAGTTCTGTTCTTTTTAATCCTTCTGTTCTGTTTCCCTTATCATTTTATTTTGCCACTGTTTTCAAATTCAAAATAATTTCAAACAATGCCAAAACATTCTGAAATATTCTATGTTACCTCTCTGGACTATTCCAAAAGTACATAAAACATTTGAAAGCATTTGAAAATATATTCATTATATATTATGAATATATCCCCAAAATCCAATAGATTATTGATTTAAATTCAGAGACAAAATAGTTCCTTAAAAATGTTTCAGAATTTTGGTTACATATATAACTCTTGCCAAAATTCACAAAACTATTTTTAGGGCATTTTGGATTCACAGAATGCAATTTAAAGGGTGCTTGCCCTTCTTTTAATTAGATTTCTGAGGTTTCAGCAATCCTCAATTCAAGTTTCAGAAATTTGCTCTCAAATGCAACTAATACAAGCAAAGTCTAGGGTTGTGACAATGAATTGGAATGGTGATGAACATGTCCTACTGTGTGTGAGCTAAGTGTGTGAACACGATTTGGTAAAGGTAGCAGTGAGAGGACATGTAGGAGTACATGGTGGGTTGTCTCGTTGAATCCGTCCTTAGGAACTGAGTTCTGTGTTTGTGATCCATGAACAGCTACTACCACGCATTGGAATGCTTAAGTGCCCCTCTTGACTTATTAATCAACTTGATCTCTGTCCAGGAGTTGCAACTAGTTTCTGGTGTTTGTAGGTAGTGCTAGTAGTCTACCAAGTGGCACCCGGTATAGGTGGGCTCGGGACAGACTAGGTGCAGTGGCACGGTGTACCAAGTGGCACCCGGATGGTGGGCTTGGGAACCCTGCTCACATCGCTTGGGCCGTGAGCGACACCCCAGCCGGATCTCCTTGCGGATGGAACCTGAATAGGCGATAAAACTGGACTAGAGACTTGTGTGGTTAGTCAGGTCATGGCCGACACCCTCGCTAGGCTTCCGCTTAAAGGTTGCCGAGATGCATGATGTGTACATGGAGGTAAGTGGCGAGAGCGTGTGTGAAGAAGTACACCCCTGCAGGGTTAATATGATCTATTCGAATAGCCGCGTCCGCGGTAAAGGACCTCTGGGTTGCCTATACAGTTCATAGACAAGTGAAAGTGGATACCCTAAAATGCGCAAGATAAGCGTGAGTGCTATGGATGGCGTTCTCGTAGCGAGACGGGAGCGGATCCATAGTGGTGTATTGATATGGTGAATATGTGGACTCGTGTGCGCCACCTCAAAAGAGTTGCTTACATTCGTAGTTCAGGATAGCCACCGAGTCAAAGCTGGCTTACTGCAGTTAAACCCCACCATCCCTTTATTGATACTCATGCATGTGTAGATAGTTCTCATGTAAGTCTTGCTGGGTACATTTGTACTCACATTTGCCTATTTTATGTTTTTGCAGAGAGACCTCAGTCTCAATAGTAGTTCCACGTGTACTTCGACGTTTAGCTTGTTACCTCAGCTACGATCTTGTGCCCTCGGCAGGATCTGGTAGATAGTCAGGCTTCTCAGCCTTTTTCGTTTGTAGATGTCTGTACTCAGACATGTTA
This sequence comes from Triticum dicoccoides, assembly GCF_002162155.2. Lineage (NCBI taxonomy): Eukaryota > Viridiplantae > Streptophyta > Magnoliopsida > Poales > Poaceae > Triticum > Triticum dicoccoides. The sequence continues at coordinate 464,643,162 of NC_041389.1, read as the reverse complement.
AGCTTCCGCATGTGCTTTGACTTGTATGATGTGAATGTTGGGTTGTGAGACCCATGTTTGTAATATCTCGCTCCTCTCCTCGGAGCCTATAGAATAAAATACTTGAGTTGTAGAGTCATGTTGTGATGCCATGTTGTATTTGCACATATTGAGCATATTGTGTGTATGTTATTGAAATGCTTGGTATGTGTGGGATCTGACTAACTAGTTGTTTATCCTTGGTAGCCTTTCTTACTGGGAAATGTCTCCTAGTGCTTCCACTGAGCCTTGGTAGCTTGCTACTGCTCCGGAACACTTAGGCTGGCCGGCATGTGTCCGTCTTTGTTCCTGTGTCTGTCCCTTCGAGGAAATGGCATGCGGTGTCTACCGGAGTCTTGTTAGCCTGCTATAGCCTGGATTCTCCGGAGTCCTGTTAGCCCAGCTGCTACAGCCCGGATTCACTCGCTGATGACCGACACGTTCGTTGCTGGGTCATGTATGCATGTCCCTGTAAGTTAGTGACACTTTGGGTTTACGACTAGCCATGTCAGCCCGGGTTCTTTGTCATATGGATGCTAGCAACACTATCATATACGTGAGCCAAAAGGCGCAAATGGTCCCGGGCCTGGTAAGGCGACACCCGTGGGAATACCATGCATGAGGTCGCAAAGTGATATGAGGTGTTACATGCTAGATTGGTGTGGCATAGGATCGGGGTCCTAACGGATTTGGTATCAGAGCCTGACTACCTGTAGGATTACCAAGCCAAACTAGTCAAAGTTGAGTCTAGAAATTCTTTAGCTATAGAAGGGAATTGATTGTGGGATGGAATGTAAGGCTCTTTTTACTCCTCATACCTTATGCCCTTCTGATCCGAGTCATCCTATCTTTTCTATGGGGTTGAGAAACTAGGCTTTCTCTTCTTTCTATCAGGATCACGTGTTACTAATCCGTAGACTTATAAGATTGGTGAACTCAATCCTCAATTTAGTCTTTACTACTTCTGTGTGTTCATAGTTGGTCCCGGAACCTTGATATTGTGCTTCTGGGTGGTTATGCCACCATTTTTGCAGAATGTCCCAAATCTTTTCGAGCATTTACAGCCGTTATGTTGTCCAAGTCATCCCAGGTTTCTAAACAGTCTGATGCATTTGCATATTACTTCCTTTCTATTCCCGATGATCCTTTGAGCCAGATTAACCACACTAATCAGTGAGTTGAGGTACTCTATTGCCTCGACATATATGTTGGAGATATTATTATGACCCTAGGTGTCTTAGAGGATCGGCTAGTAATCTAGCCATGTTTTGTGGTCCCATAGTGATAATTTTGGCCGTCATTCTCGGAAGCATCCCGTGATGCCATTTAGTTAGTAGGCATTCTATTCCTGGGTTCTTGAACCCAAGATTCACGCTACTTACTTCGTGTTGATAGTGTTTGCTCGTTCCTTTAGGTTATTAGTAACATTTGCGATAGTCCTCGAGGTTCGTGGTATGTCCTTCTTCCAAATACTATGAACTGCATATGGCAGAAGTTCCTCGCTGAACCAAAAGATCACAACCAGAGCGCTCTTGACGAGTTCTCGATTCTATGATGTGACCCTGCCAGTTCTACCTTCTTCGCATGGGTTATCCGGAAGAAACCTGTTAAACTTGTTTGACATGTTAATCTATGCATCCACAACTCAAAAAGTCATATGTTCCTTTGAGTTGTCCCTCCAGTTGTAACCTGACCTCCGTCTATCAATTAATAGTCAAGAGCATGTGTGCATTCGTGTTCATCGGTGCCCATTATTCTTGTGGTCTGTCAAGCCATTCCATTTCAGAATGACTAGGAGAAACAAACTCCAGTACCTTATCCATTTCTAGGATTGGGTCAAAGCAGTTGTGTTCCACAGCTCAAAATGCTAATCTAGCTCTTGTACTGTTCTACCTTGGAGTATTACCATCTTTACATCAAGAATATCATGAGAATTGTACACCGACCTATGAACTCTTGATACAGTGATACTTCTCGCCCTCATTATTCATTTCTTGGTTCCCGTGTTGTTGCAACCGGAATGCCGACAGGTGAACTATGATGTGTGAAATCAATACTCCTAGCAACCTTGTTGCTTGGTAGTTAAAGGACAATAATTTCACTCTTAGTGTGTTGGTTCTAGAATCATCATTCTAAGATAGATTGTGCTACCTAGTCCTTATCTCTGGTGCACTTTTTGATCAATGAGTTAGGATAGTGCCAATCCTTGCTTATTTGATCATATCGTCTTGCCTGTGAAGCAAGATTGTTCTCGAGCTTAGTAACATACGGGTGGTTTGTGATTTTCCGAATGTCCTTTCGGAAGTATCACCAGGTTGTTCCCTGACTGTTATGTTGATCTCGTGATTAAGTTGGTTTCTTGTAACCATCCTTTCTCCAAGAATCTGTGTTGGTTACCCCTGAGCTAGATGGTTAAGCTGAACAACAACTTGGAGAGTTGGAAGATAAAAGCTTGCCTGACTTAGTTCATTTCAAAGGGATATCTTGTGTGTGTGTTGAAGAGAGATGATATCTTTATCAATTGGTCTCGTGATCAGTTGTTGGATCTATTATCTTGACAAAACCTTGATTTGAGTGTGGGCTATAATCAAATCAAATCGGAACCAACAATGTTCATAATGTTGTCTTATCCGTGATTGATCCCTTGAGCATACACCATATTACATCTTTTGGTCTGACCAATGCTATCACCTTGTTCACCTAATTGTGGAATTCCATTTTGATGGAAACCTGGACGAGTTGTTGTTGAGTCCATCGACAACATCCATGTTCTTCCCATGATTTTGTTGAACCCTAAGCTAGTGTTGGAAACTTTTGAAAGCATTTCTTCATGCTAGTTCATGAAGCATATGTTCGAATGAAAGAAGTGACTTCCTCTAGATCATGTGCATTTGATGCAAGTTGCCGCCGTGAATTCGAGAAAGTCAATGTTGCTTCCTTTAGAATCATTCCAAATCGGTCATGCATACATGCAAAGTATTCTGTGGTTTGGAGACTTGCAACCTTCATTCTATATATGTCCCTAGCACACCAAGCCACTGATTGATTTGTTCAAGGAGAAGGAGTTCCTTTTTAAGAGATAACACAGGCTTAATTAAGGACTTCATTATCTGCAGTGATGGTTCCCCACCTGAACTCGGTAGTATTTCGTTATAAGGCTACTATGTGGCCATGTCTGTCTGGGACAACATGTTCATATGTGTGTAGTAGAACCAGCTCATGTTTTGGAGCTTGCTATCGTAGTTTATTCCCCGAGAATCTCGCAATGCCATCTTGTCAATTTGTGTTGCAAACTTTCATTTTCCCTTCCAGACTTGATGAGTATGGAATATTCTAACACCAACCAGATCTGAGTCTCAGGCAGATATGATGGTTGGAACGTTCCCAAGGGCTATAATATTGGTCTCTCTGTAACCCGGTAAAGAGGATGTCGTGGCCAACACACCCAACCGGAAGACCCATTATTGTAGTATCTTGGTTGAAAAGTTGGCTACCTCTCCATAAGGATTTCGTAGGATTTACTCCAGTAGTTGTTCCTTATGGATTCTTGTGATCCCGAAGTCCGACCTTTTACTTGATGTTCTAGATACCAAACCATAGCTATAATGGTTCACGCTAGCACATCAAGGAGAACATTAGAAGCAGAGTGCTAAATGTCTCTCGGTCGATCGTCCAGATATTGTTCCCTTGGCCTCACTAAGGTGAAATCTGAGAAGGTGTTATCTTCCTTGGTATCTGATCCATCACCATTCATCATGGTAGTATGTTGTGTTGCCAGGATCCTTGACACGGATACTGGTAAAACCTTGATGAATATGGAATGCTCAAGTTCTTGAGAGCATGCACAAGCACTAGGTATTATCACCGGCACTAACTGGGATTGCTTCCAGTCTTCTTCGGTTATGCTATAACCATTCCAACAGTGGAATTATTCCCTACTATTGAGTTCCTCCCTAGTTACTAGAATTGTTTCCGGCATTTGGATTTTGGTCCCAGCTTGCACCACCATTGTGCCATCCTACCATGGGTCCCATCCATTTCTGATGATAAGTAAAAATCATCCATTGCGTTGTCTTCAACAAGGTAGTCCACATCATCCATTCTAGTCTGGGTATGCCATTCCTTCGTACCCCGCCAAATGATTGTTGGTGGATTGCCTTAGGCTGGTATAAAGAGTCTCAAATGATCTCTTTATCAAAAGTAACTCTTTTGCCACTTAAGGTAATAATCCTACGAGTCACCTCCTCTAAGATGTCTCGTTATGGTATCATGGCAACTCAACTCCTCGCTACGTTGACAACCGTTCACCACCCTCTTAAGTGTGAAATTGATGTCTACCTAGTGAACCTTCGTCATCTGTTTCACCCCATCCCTCTAAATGTGTGCTTCATGTCTCGGCTCGACAGATGTTTCTACATCTCATTCCGTGAGTTGATCTTGTGATCATTAAGATGATCCATCTATGTAGACATGTTTCGCTCTTTTGTCCTCGTGTTAGATGAAGATCTCAAAAGCGAAGACGTCAAGATCAATTTGAGTCAACACATCAACAACCTCGAGAAGACAGTTGGATCATGAAGTTTGTGATACTTAGTGTCCCCTTTGTCTTCTTACCTCACGTCTTGAATCTCGGGACGAGGTTCATGTTTAGTGGGGGTGAGTTGTCACATCCCTAGCTTCTGGCATTGCACTAGGCTAGCTTCATGTGTGCATCATGTTTAATTTTGAGAGAAACTTGAAATGGTGATTGCCTAAACCCCAACATCAAAGGAATTCACTAGGTTCAACTAAAATATTTTTAGTAAACCCAAATGGCTTTCAAAAATGTTCATCGTTTTTGGAAAATGCTGGAAACAGTAACCAGAGGTGATCCACATTTTTTCATGACATATTTGGGCTCTGAATTAAATCATATAGTATTTACATTTGGGCATTTAAACACTATAAAATATTTTAAATGCTCAAATAATCATAAACTAAAATGTTTACTGTTGGATATATTATAAACAGTAGCCATGAGTAGTTTCATGATTTTTGGACTTGTCTAGGTATTTTTAGAAAAGCCACAAAGATTACAGAAAATTAGAAAAACAGAAAAGAAAAGGAAAACTTACCTGGTCTACCTGTGCAGCCCACCTGGCCGGCCCTGCCCACCCGGCCTCCTCCTGTCGTCTTCCTCCTTGCCAGAAGGATGGGAGCATGCCCAACGCATGTGCACCGCCATGCGACCACCACCTTTCTGCCTGCTTCACCCCTCGTCGCCCTGGACCTCCCTCACGACGCCACGCGGCACCAGGCCTTCTCAATCTCTCTCTCGTGCCTCTCCCCTCCTCTGCTCTCTCTCCCTCCCATGCCCGAGCGCAGCTGTCGCCGCCGCTCGCTGCTGCCGCATCCACCGTGCTCCCCTCACCTCCCAGACGTGTCCCCGAGCTCCGCCACGATGTCATCATCCTCTCCACCGAGCCACGCGGTGCCGGAAGCCCTGTGGCATCTCCAATGCCGCCGTTTTCCCCTCAGTCGTCCAAGTTCGCTGTCGGCCGTACGTCGTCGTCCGGCCTTCCCCGAGCCCGCTTCGACGCCTGCTGCAACCGCCGTGAGCCACTGAACCTTCCACCCCTCTCCGTTCTCACTCTCGTGCGCCGTAGTTGCCGCACCCTGCTCGCCCGCACGCGCTGCCACCTGTGACCGCCGCCAACGTGCCTCCGGCCACCTAGCGGTCCGGCCGTTGTGCTCATCTTCCTTCCCGCGCCATGTAGAGCACGTAGGTGCCCCGCACGAGCCTTTCCAGCCACCGTAACTTCGACCCCGAGCTCACCCGAGCTCCGGCGACCGCCAAGGTCAACGCCGGCGACGACTCCGACCATCTCAGGCCCCGCCACTGCCACCACTCGACACGGACGAGTGCCCGCGTCACGTAAATGCTCTCCGCCGGCCATTTGGTTGTCAAAGGAGGAATCCCGACGCCCTCCGCCATCTCTGGCATCACCGACGACGAGCCGTGGGTCAACTCCAGTGAGTTGACCCGGGGTTTGACCCCGTCTGACCAGGGTTTGACCACCCTGGGTCATTGACGCGTGGGGCCAGCCCTGCTAATTAACCTAGGTTAGTATTAATTAACTAGGTTAGTTTATTAGTCACTGACACGCGGGACCCACATGTCAGGTTTGACATGGACCGACCCCGTTGACCAGCTGACGTTACAGTGACGCAGTGCTAACGCAATAACTCATTTTCTGGATTAATTTTAATTCAGGAAATTCCAGAAAATGCCCAAAACTTCTAAAAATCATAGAAAATAATCTATAACTCGAAATGAAATAAGTTATATATGAAAAGTGATAAGAAAAATCCAATCTATCCATCTGCACTGGTTTCATGCATGTTAAAGCAACTTAAGCCTGCTATTTATATCAAAACATGATAATGCACTTTATAAAGTCATAGTTTGAGTTTGAACTTGAACCTTGGGTTCAAAATAACTCAAACCCATTTGGTTGTAGTTGCATTAGGCCAACGCACTCATATTGCCATATCATGATCATGCATCATATTGCGCATTGCATTGATTGTGTTTCCTTCTGTGTTGCCGGTATTTGTCCCCTCTCAGTAGACGTGTTCCGACGATGAGTTCGATGACACCGATGAAGAGCTATATCATCTTCAGAAGTGCCAGGCAAGCAAAAACCCCTTGTTCATTCTGATACAATCCCACTCTCTCGCTCCTTCTCTCTTTTATTGCATTAGGACAACAACGATTCAATTGCTACATGCTGCAGTAGTTGAACCCCTTATCCTCTGCATGACTTGTCATTGCCACAGCAAATAGATGAAACCCACTAGCATGATATGAGTTGTTTGAGCCCTGATGTGCCTACTCATTCGTGCTTGTTGTCATGCCAGCTATTGCTTAGAGTTGAGTCCGGTCTGATTCATCAGGGATGAATTGGAATGGTGATGAACATGTCCTACTGTGTGTGAGCTAAGTGTGTGAACACGATTTGGTAAAGGTAGCGGTGAGAGGCCATTTAGGAGTACATGGTGGGTTGTTTCATTGAAGCCGTCCTCAGGAACTGAGTTCTATGTTTGTGATCCATGAACAGCTACTACCACACATTGGAATGCTTAAGTGCCCCTCTCGACTTATTAATCAACTCGATCTCTGTCCAGGAGTTGCAAATAGTTTCTGGTGTTTGTAGGTAGTGCTAGTACTCTACCAAGTGGCACCCGGTACAGGTGGGCTTGGGACAGACTACTTGCACTGGCACGGTGTACCAAGTGGCACCCGGATGGTGGGCTTGGGAACCATGCTCACATTGTTTGGGGCCGTGAGCGAAACCCTGGCCGGATCTCCTTGCGGATGGAAACCGAATAGGCGATAAACCTGGACTATAGACTTGTGTGGTTAGTCAGGTCATGGCCGACACCCTCGCCAGGCTTCTGCTTGAAGGTTGCCGAGATATATGATGTGTACATGGCGGTAAGTGGCAAGAGGGTGTGTGAAGAAGTACACGCCTGTAGGGTTAATATGATCTATTCGAATAGCCGCGTCCGCGGTAAAGGACCTCTGGGTTGCCTATGCAGTTCATATACAAGTGAAAGTGGATACCCTAAAATGCGCAAGATAAGCGTGAGTGCTATGGATGGCGTTCTCGTAGGGAGACGGGAGTGGATCCATAGTGGTGTATTGATATGGTGAATATGTGGACTCGTGTGCGCCACCTCAAAAGAGTTGCTTACAGTCGTAGTTCAGGATAGCCACCGAGTCAAAGCTGGCTTGCTGCAGTTAAACCCCACCATCCCTTTATTGATACTGATGCATGTGTAGATAGTTCTCATGTAAGTCTTGCTGGGTACATTTGTACTCACATTTGCCTATTTTACGTTTTTGAAGAGAGACCTCAGTCTCGATAGTAGTTCCACGTGGACTTCTACGTTTAGCTTGTTACCTCAGCTACGATCTTGTACCCTCGACAGGATCTGGTAGATAGTTAGGCTTCTCAGCCTTTTTTATTTGTAAATGTCTGTACTCAGACATGTTATGCTTCCGCATGTGCTTTGACTTGTATGCTCTGAATGTTGGGTCGTGAGACCCATGTTTGTAATATCTCGCTCCTCTCCTCGGAGCCTATAGAATAAAATACTTGAGTCGTAGAGTCATGTTGTGATGCCATGTTGTATTTGCACATATCGAGCATATTGTGTGTATGCTATTGAAATGCTTGGTATGTGTGGGATCTGACTAACTAGTCGTTTATCCTTGGTAGCCTTTCTTATCGGCTAATGTCTCCTAGTGCTTCCACTGAGCCTTGGTAGCTTGCTACTGCTCCAGAACACTTAGGCTGGCCGACATGTGTCCTTCTTCGTTCCTGTGTCTGTCCCTTCGGGGGAATGTCACGCGGTGTCTACCGGAGTCCTGTTAGCCTGCTACAGCTCGGATTCTCTGGAGTCCTGTTAGCCCAGCTGCTACAGCCCGGATTCACTCGCTGATGACCGACACGTTCGTTGCCGGGTCATGTATGCTTTTCCCTATAAGTTAGTGCCACTTTGGGTTTACGACTAGCCATTTCAGCCCGGGTTCTTTGTCATATGGATGCTAGCGACACTATCATATACGTGAGCCAAAAGGTGCAAACGGTCCCAGGCCTGGTAAGGTGACACCCATGGGAATACCGTGCGTGAGGCCGCAAAGTGATATGAGGTGTTACATGCTAGATCGGTGTGGCATAGGATCGGGTTCCTGACAGGGGGAATCATAGTGTCCATCATCCTTTCCTCACTGGGGCACTACTCTAAAAATGATGATCATCACACTTCTATTTACTTATAACTCAAAAGGAATAAAAATTACAACTCGATACCTATGACAAAGTATGACTCTATATGAATGGCTCTGGAATGTACCAGGATGTGCAATGATCTAGCGTAACATGTATAAAAATGATGAACAGTGGTTGAGCCACATCTACTATGTCAGCTATATGATTATGCAAAGCAATATGATGATGAATGCTCAAGTCATCAAACGGAAGCGGTGGAAGTTGCATGGCAATATATCTCGGAATGTCCATGGAAAAGCCATAATAGGTAGGTATGGTGGCTGTTTTGAGGAAGATATAATAAGGCTTATGTGTGATAGAGCATATCATATCACGGGGTTTGGATGCACCTGCGAAGTTTGCACCGCATCTCAAGGTGAGACAGGGCAATGCACGGTACCGTAGAGGCTAGCAAATTTCGGAAAGGTAAGAGTGCATATAATCCATGGACTCACATTAGTCATAAAGAACTCACATACTTATTGCAAAAGTTTATTAGCCCTCGAAGCAAAGTACTACTACGCATGCCCCTAGGGGGATCGATTGGTAGGAAAAGACCATCGCTCATCCTCGACCGCCACTCATAAGGAAGACAATCAAGGATAAATTGCGCTCCAACTTTCATAGCATAACGAGAGACTATACGTGCATGCTTCGGGAATCACAAACCCTAACACCAATAGTCTTGCTAACCACAACCGTTTACTAGTACTTCCCACATATTTCATCTCTATATCGCAAAACTATTGCAAGGAATCAAACATATCATATTCAGTGATCCATAAGTTTTATGTAGGATTTTATGACTAACCATGCAATTGACCAATTCCTATTGAATCTCTAAATAGATATAAGTGAAGCATGAGAGTTTAATTGTTTCTACAAAATATCATTCTCTAACAAATATAAGTGAAGCAAAAGAGCATTCTACGAACATCGGTTTTCTATGTGAAAAGAAACAGGCAATCCACACTTCAAATGATATAAGTGAAGCAATGGAGCATTCTATAAATCAACAATGGACTATCTCATACCATCATGGTGCATAAAATAAAAGTGAAAAATAAATGCAAAAGACGCTCCAAGATTTGCACATATCACATGAACAAAACGAATCCGAAAACATGCTGATACTTGTTGAAGAAAGATGGGATGCCTTCCGGGGCATCCCCAAGATTAGACGGTCGAGTCTCCTTGAATATTTACTTGGGGTACCTTGGGCATCCTCAAGCTTGATCTCTTGCCTCTCCTCCTTCTCCTCATATCGAGACCTCCTCGACCTTCGAACACTTCATCCACACAAAACTTAAACGAACTTTTAGTGGCGGGGTTAGTGAAAATGGCAATGAAATCCCATCATGTACTGCTGCAACATTATTGTATAATTATAAACAAACATTAACCACTATATGATATCACAATTCTATGGTCCCAAGTCAAGGAGGCTTCAACAAGAATTCAATCATACGCAAATAATGAAGCTATAAAAGCAATGTGTGAAGACAGGACAGTCTTTAATGATTTGAACATCCACCATAATTATGTAACTCTATAAATTCTGAAAAAAAATAGGAAAAATAAAATTTTGTATATAAAGATAGTGCAAAGAGTTTCAGAACCGTTTGACGTTCCAGCAAAAAATGTAAAATTGCGCACTACAGACAAAGTTTCAGTTTTGCACCGCACAAACCAACAAGCAATCTACCCATCCTAAAGGCAAATCTTGGCACATTATTTTTATAATACAATGGGATCGTACAAGGGGATAATTATTTTTGTTAAAATGTTTCTGTAATTAAGATTCACAAAGTTTCCGTGAGCATGAACAAAGTTCAAGGAGCTCCCCCACTTCAACAATGCTTGTCTCTCTCACTTTCACTTTCCTTTTTGAAAAGTTTTGGGTTCCCCTCTATATTTTTTTGTATTTAAACTTTATAAAAGCACTCAACAGAAATAAATGACTCTCTAAAACTTCTGGGTTGTCTCCCTAGCAGTGCTTTCTTTAAAGCCATTAAGCTAGGCATAAAGTGCTCAAGTAATGGATCCACCCGGATCCCAAGGAATATCAAAGCCAATTTGAATTAGCAATGATATGGCATTTAGTAGTTGATGACCCACAAGTATAGGGGATCTGTCGCAGTCCTTTCGATAAGTAAGAGTGTCGAACCCAACGAGGAGCAGAAGGAAATGACAAGCGGTTTTCAGTAAGGTATTCTCTGCAAGCACTGAAATTATCGGTAACAGATAGTTTTGTGATAAGGTAATTTGTAACAGGTAACAAGCAATAAAAGTAAATAAGGTGCAACAAGGTGGACCAATCCTTTTTGTAGCAAAGGAAAAGCCTGGAAAAACTCTTATATAAAGGAAAATGCTCCTGAGGACACATGGGAATTATCGTCAAGCTAGTTTTCATCATGATCATATGATTCGCGTTCGTTACTTTGATAATTTGATATGTGGGTGGACCGGTGCTTGGGTGCTGCCCTTCCTTGGACAAGCATCCCACTTATGATTAACTACTCTCGCCAGCATCTGCAACTATGAAATAAGAATTAAGGTAAACCTAACCATAGCATGAAACATATGGATCCAAATCAGCCCCTTACGAAGAAACGCATAAACTAGGGATTAAGCTTCTATCACTCTAGCAACCCATCATCTACTTATTACTTCCCAATGCCTTCCCCTAGGCCCAAATAATGGTGAAGTGTCATGTAGTCGATGTTCACATAACACCACTAGACGAAAGACAACATACATGTTATCAAAATATCGAATGAATACCAAATTCATGTGACTACTTATAGCAAGACTTCTTCCATGTCCTCAGGAACAAACGTAACTATTCACAAATCATATTCATGTTCATAATCAGAGGGGAATTAATATGCATTAAGGATCTGAACATATAATCTTCCACCGAATAAACCAACTAGCATCAACTACAAGGAGTAATCAACACTACTAGCACCCCACGGGTACCAATCTGAGGTTTTGAGACAAAGATCGGATACAAGAGATGAACTAGGGTTTGAGAGGAGATGGTGCTGATGAAGATGTTGATGGAGATTGACCCCCTCCTGATGAGAGGATCAATGGTGATGACGATGGTGATGATTTCCCCCTCCCAGAGGGATATTTCCTTGGCAGAACAGCTACACCGGAGCCCTAGATTGGTTCCGCCAAGGTTCCGCCTCGAGACGGCGGCACTTCATCTCGAAAGCTTCCTTCTGATTTTTTCCAGGGTGAAAGACTTCATATAGCAAAAGATGGGCACCGGAGGCCTGCCAGTGGGCCCACGAGACAGGGGGCGCGCCCAGGGTGGTAGGGCATGCCCCCACCCTCGTGGCCAGGGTGTGGGCCCCCTCTGGTTGATTCTTTCGCCAGTATTTTTTATTAATTCCAAAACGTGCCTCCGTGAAGTTTCAGGACTTTTGGAGTTGTGCAGAATAGGTCTCTAATATTTGCTCCTTTTCCAGCCCAGAATTCCAGTTGCCGGCATTCTCCCTCTTCATGTAAACCTTTTAAAATAAGTGAGAAAAGGCATAAGTATTGTGACATAATGTGTAATAACAGCCCACAATGCAATAAATATCAATATCAAAGCATGATGCAAAATGGACGTATCAACTCCCCCAAGCTTAAACCTCGCTTGTCCTCAAGCAGAAGCCGAAATTGAAAAATATGTCCACATGTTTTAGAGATGGAGGTGTCGATAAAATAAAAATACGGACATGAGGGCATCATGATCATTCTTGACTTCTTATGCTAAAGTAACAATCTATTCACAGTGTCAAGTATGAATCGGAAACTTTATTGAAAACTAACAAACTATAATCTCGGTCATTGAAGCAATTGCAATTTATCATAACATCAGAAAGAGTCAATATAAGAGCTTTTCAGCAAGTCCACATACCCAACTATCATTTAGTATTTCACAATTGCTAACACTCATGCAATACTTATGGGTATGGAGTTTTAATCGGACACAGAGAAAGATAGGGGCCTCAAGGGTAATGTCAACAATAATAGTTTATGATAACTTACATCCAATTGGATATATCTATCACGATCTTTCCAACACGAGGTGCTTGCCAAAGGATAAAATGTAAAAAGGAACGGTGAAGATCACCATGACTCTTGCATAAGGCATAAGACAAAAATAAAAGATAGGCCCTTCGCAGAGGGAAGCAGAGGTTGTCATGTGCTTTTATGGTTGGATGCACAAAATCTTAATGCGAAAGAACGTCACTTTATATTGCCACTTGTGATATGTACCTTTATCATGCAGTCTGTCGCTTTTATTACTTCCATATCACAAGATCGTATAAAGCTTATTTTCTCCACACTAATAAATCATACATATTTAAAGAGCAATTTTTATTGCTTGTAACAATGACAACTTACATGAAGGATCTTACTCAATCCATAGGTAGATATGGTGGACTCTCATGGCAAACTGGGTTTAAGGATATTTGGAAGCACAAGTAGTATCTCTACTTGGTGTAAAGAATTTGGCTAGCATGAGGGGGAAAGGCAAGCTCAACATGTTTGATGATCCATAACAATATACTTTATTTCGGATATAAGAAAACATAACCCATTACGTTGTCTTCCTTGTCCAACATCAACTTTTTAGCATGTCATATTTTAATGAGTGCTCACAATCATAAAAGATGTCCAAGATAGTATACTTATGTGAGAACCTCTCTTTCATTATTACTTCCTATTAATTGCAACGATGACCAAAACTATGTTTGTCAACTCTCAACAACTTTTATTCACCATACTCTTTATATGTGAAGTCATTACTCTCCATAAGATCAATATGATCTCGTTATTTCTTTTTATTCTCTCCGTTTTCTTAATTCCCTCAAGATCATAACAGGATAATCAAGCCCTTGACTCAACACTAATCTTTATTATATATATGGCTCACGGACTCGATTACATAGAAGGATCATAAAGCAAAACTCAAAACTAAATCATACTAAAACTTTATTCTAATAGATCAAGATATTACCAAAAGGATCGAACTAAAAAAACGATAAAGATAGGAGTGTGATGGTGATACGATACCGGGGCACCTCCCCCAAGCTTGGCAGTTGCCAAGGGGAGTGCCCATACCCATGTATTTATGTCTCTTTCTTCGGAGGTGGTGATGGTAGAGTTGTTGATGATGTAGGCTTGTCGTCCATCTTCCAAGGCATAGGCTCACCATCATAAAGGGATGATCGAGTCTCCGGGATCCTCAAATCTGCAGCCAAACTCATCCTCTTGAATCTATATTCGTACTCACAGTTTTGGTTTTGCAGGTAATAGATCTGGGCCCAGAGGTGCTCGATTTTCTCGTGAAGCTTGAAGATGGTCTCCCCAATGTTCTTGACATCTAGATTGTGATTTTTGGTGAACTCTGTGATCATTATGTGGTTGGCGTCGAGTCCGTGTTCCACCCTCTCCTGGCACTTGAAAACTTGTTGATCCATTGCTTTGAGCCTTGTCTCCGTGCTTTCGGTCCTCCTTGGTCCCTCAACATCGCGGATGTGCAGCAACCCCTCACGCATCTCAATGGTTTGAGGATGTTGCAGCACTTCCGTGAGGTAGGGGTTGATGACCTTCTCGAAGAACTTGTCCTTGGGGGCGCTTGGAGACGTCATGGTGATCCAGATCTGTCAAAAAATAGCTCGAAACAAAGAAAGAGGATATTTGCATGATACGGTGGTCAAAACCTTTGGGAGATTATATAATGAATTTTTACCGACCAAAAGAAGTATCATGCAAGAAAACGGAGTCCAGAGAGCACACGTGGTGCCCACGAGGCAGGGGCGCGCCCAGGGGGTAGGGCGCGCCCTCCACCCTCGTGGATGCCTCGTGTCCTTCCCGGACTACTTGTTATTTTCCTATTTTCTTAAATATTCCAAAACAGAGAAAAATTGATATTAGAACTGTTTTGGAGTCGGTTTACTTACCGTACCACATACCTATTCCTTTTCGGAGTCTGAAACGTTCTGGAAAGTGTCCCTTATGTATTCCTCCGGGGTTACGGTTTCAATAACATTGGTTTCAACATTTGTGGGATTACCTAAGATGTAGTGTTTGATCCTCTGGCCATTCACCACCTTCGGATTTGTGCCTTCGAAGTTGTTGATTTTTATGGCACCGGAACAATAGACCTCCTCGATAACATAAGGGCCTTCCCATTTAGAGAGAAGTTTTCCTGCAAAAAATCTTAAACAAGAGTTGTATAGCAAAACATAATCACCTACATTAAACTCATCCTTTTGTCATGCCATCTTTTGACTTTTTCTTTAAACAGTTTGGCATTCTCATACGTCTGGGTTCTCCACTCATCAAGTGACTAATGTCAAATAGCCTCTTCTCACCGGCAAGTTTAAAATCATAGTTGAGCTCTTTAATGGCCCAATACGCCTTATGTTCTAGTTCGAGAGGTAAGTGACAAGCTTTTCCATAAACCATTTTATACGGAGACATACCCATAGGATTTTTATATGCAGTTCTATAGGCCCATAATGCATCATCAAGTTTCTTGGACCAATTCTTTCTAGATCTATTAACAATCTTTTGCAAAATTAATTTGAGCTCTCTATTACTCAGTTCTACTTGGCCGCTAGACTGTGGGTGATATGGAGATGCAATTCTATGATTAACATCATATTTAGCAAGCATTTTACGGAAAGCACTATGAATAAAATGTGAACCACCATCAGTCAGTAAGTATCTAGGGACTCCAAACCTTGGAAAAATAACTTCTTTGAGCATCTTAATAGAGGTGTTATGATCAGCACTACTAGTTGGAATAGCTTCTACCCACTTAGTAACGTAATCAACATCAACTAAAATATGTGTATACCCATTAGAGGAAGGAAACGGTCACATATAATCAAAGCCCCAAACATCAAATGGTTCAATAACAAGTGAATAATTCATAGGCATTTCTTGACATCTACTAATATTACCGATTCTTTGACATTCATCACAAGACAAGACAAACTTACAGGCATCTTTGAAGAGAGTAGGACAATAAAAACCGGATTGCAATACCTTATGTGCAGTTCTATCTCCAGCGTGGTGTCCTCCATAAGCCTCAGAGTGACACTTGCTTAGGATCTATTCCTGTTCATGCTCAGGTACACAACGTCTAACAACACCATCTACTCCTTCTTTATAAAGGTGTGGGTCATCCCAGAAGTAATGCCTTAAATCATAGAAAAACTTTTTCTTTTGCTGGTATGTGAAACTAGGTGGTATAAATTTGGCAACAATGTAATTAGCATAATCAGCATACCATGGAGAAGTACAAGAAGCATTTATGACAGCTAATTGTTCATCAGGAAAGCTATCATCAATAGGTAGTGGGTCATCAAGAACATATTCTAACCTAGACAAGTTGTCTGCAATGGGGTTCTCAACTCCCTTTCTATCAATAATATGCAAATCAAATTCTTGTAGTAAGCGAACCCATCTAATAAGTCTAGGTTTAGCATCTTTCTTTTCCATAGGATATTTAATAGCAGCATGATCAGTGTGAACGGTTACTATAGAGTCAACAATGTAAGGTCTGAACTTATCACAAGCAAATACAACTGCTAAAAATTCTTTTTCAGTAGTAGCATAATTTCTCTGGCCACTGTCTAGAGTTTTACTAGCATATTGGATAACATTTAGTTTCTTGTCAACTCTTTGTCCTAGAACAGCACCTACATCATAATCACTAGCATCACAATAATTTCAAAGGGTAAATTCCAATTAGGTGGCTGAACAATAGGTGCAAAAATCAAAGCTTTCTTAAGTATTTCAAATGCTTCTACACAATCATCATCAAAGACAAAAGGAATATATTTTTGTAAGAGGTTAGTCAGAGGCCTAGAAATTTTAGAGAAGTCTTTAATGAACCTCCTATAAAAACCAGCATGACCAAGGAAACTTCTTATACCTTTGATGTCCTTAGAACACACCATTTTTTCAATAGCATCGACTTTAGCTTTATCAACTTCAATACCTCTTTCAGAAATTTTATGCCCCAAGACAATACCTTCATTAACCATAAAGTGGCACTTCTCCCGATTCAAGATAAGATTAGTTTCGTCGCATCTCTGCGAAACTCGATCAAGGTTGCTCAAGCAATCATCAAAAGAAGTTCCATATACGGAAAAATCATCCATGAAAACCTCAACAATCTTTTCACAAGAATCAGAGACTATAGCCATCATGCATCTTTGAAAGGTAGTAGGTGCATTACATAAACCAAAAGGCATGCGTCTATAAGCAAAGGTACCGAAAGGGCCAGTAAAAGTGGTCTTATCCTGATCCTCTTTTGACACAGGTATTTAAGAGAAACCAGAATAACCATCTAGAAAGCAAAAATGGGTATGTTTAGATAATATTTCTAGCATTTGATCAATAAAAGGTAAAGGGTAATGATCTTTTCTAGTAGCTTTATTTAATTTGCGGAAATCAATTACCATCCTATAACCTATAACAATTCTTTGTGGGATCAACATATCTGTCATTAGGAACAACAGTAATACCTCCCTTCTTAGGGACACAATGGGCAGGACTTACCCACTGACTATCAGCAACGCGGTAAATTGTACCTGCCTCCAGAAGCTTTAGTATTTCTTTTCTTACCACTTCTTTCACTTTAGGATTTAACCGTCGTTGGTGATCAACAACCGGTTTAGCGTCTTTCTCCAATTTTATCCTGTGTTGGCATAGAGTGGGACTAATGCCCTTAAGGTCATCAAGAGTATATCCAATAGCAGCACGGTGCTTCTTCAGAGTTTTCAATAATTTCTCATCTTCCTGCTCTGAAAGGTTAGCACTAATAATAACAGGATATATCTTCTTTTCATCAAGATAAGCATATTTAAGAGTATCAGGTAATGGTTTAAGCTCAAACATAGGATCACCCTTGGGTGGTGGGATCCCCTAGGATTTCAATAGGCAAATTGTGTTTCAAAATAGGTCCCTGTTTAAAGAATACTTCATCTATTTCCCTTCTTTCATTCATAAACATATCATTTTCATGGTCTAGCAAATATTGTTCTAAAGGATCATTAGGAGGCACGACAATAGAAGCAAGACCAATAATTTCATCCTTACTAGGCGATTCTTTATCATAAGGTTGTCTATGAAATTTAGCAATGTTAAAGTCATGAGACATATCCCCTAACCCAATCGTAACAATATCCTTTTTGCAATCTATCCTAGCATTAACAGTATTCAAGAAGGGTCTACCAAATATAATGGGACAAAAGCCATCTTGTGGGAACCAAGAATAAGAAATCAGCAGGATATTTAACTTTCCCACACAAGACTTCAACATCTCTAACAATCCCAACTGGTGAAATAGTATCTCTATTGGCAAGCTTAAATGTAATATCAATACCTTCTAACTCAGTAGGTGCAATATCATGCAAAATTTATTCGTGTAAAGAATGAGGTATTGCACTCGCACTAGCACCCATATCACATAAGCCATGATAGCAATGATCTCCTATTTTAATGGAAATAACGGGCATGCCTACAACAGGTCTATGTTTATTTTTAGTATCGGGTCTAGCAATTCTAGCAGCCTCATCACAGAAGTAAATAACATGCCCATCGATATTATCGGCCAAGAGATCTTTAACCATAGCAATACTAGGTTCGACTTTAATTTGCTCAGGTGGTGTAGGTGTTCTAGTATTACTCTTACGAACCATAGTTGAAGCTTTAGCATGATCCTTTATTCTAATAGGGAAAGGTGGTTTCTCAATATAAGCGGTAGGAACAATAGGATCAACATTATAAGTGATAGTCTTTTCTTCAACTTTAATAGGTTCAACTACTTTTACTTCAATGGGAGGATGGTATTTAAACCACTTCTCCTTAGGGAGATCGACATGAGTAGCAAATGATTCACAAAAAGACGCTACTATCTCAGAGTCAAGTCCATATTTAGTGCTAAATTCATGGAAAACATCGGTATCCATAAAAGATTTAACACAATAAAACTTAGGTGTCATACGTGACTCCTTACCTTCATCGAGATCCCAATCTTCAGAGTTGCATTTAATTCTTTCCAATAAATCACATATGAATTCAATAGTACTCATCATAAAAGAACCAGTACAAGAAGTATCGAGCATGGAGCGATTGTTGAGAGAAAGTCGAGCATGAAATTTTTGAATAATAATTTCTCTTGAGAGCTCATGATTGGGGCATGAAAATAACATTCACTTAAGCCTACCCCAAGCTTGAGGCCGATGCTTTCTCCTTAGCGAGGCCAAAAATTATATATATAATTACGATCACGATGAACCTGATGCATAGGATAAAACTTCTGATGAAATTCCAATTTCAATTGGTTGTAGTTCCATGATCCCATATCATCACATAGCCTAAACCATGTCAATGCCTCTCCCTTCAAAGATAAAGGGAATACCTTCTTCTTGATAACATCCTCGGGCATACCTACAAGCTTAAATAATCCACAAACTTCATCCACATAGATTAGGTGCAAATCGGGATGCAATGTTCCATCTCCTGTAAAGGGATTAGCGAGCAGTTTCTCTATCATACCCGAAGGAATTTCAAAGTAAACATTTTCAGTAGATTCAGTAGGTTGAGGAGCAACTCTTAGCTCTGCTGGTCGGGGTGAAGATACCCCGAACAAGACCCTCAAAGGATTACTTTCCATAGTAACAAGTGACAGTAAATTTCAGCACACTATATAAATTTTTCCTTACCAATTTCAACTTACCAAAGGCGCTTCACTCCCCGGCAACGGCGCCAAAAAAGAGTCGTGATGACCCACAAGTATAGGGGATCTATCGTGGTCCTTTTGATAAGTAAGAGTGTCAAACCCAACGAGGAGCAGAAGGAAATGACAAGCGGTTTTTTAGTAAGGTATTCTCTGCAAGCACTGAAATTATCGGTAACAGATAGTTTTGTGATAAGGTAATTTGTAACAGGTAACAAGCAATAAAAGTAAATAAGGTGCAGCAAGGTGGACCAATCCTTTTTGTAGCAAAGGACAAGCCTGGACAAACTCCTATATAAAGGAAAACGCTCCCGAGGACACATGGGAATTACCGTCAAGCTAGTTTTCATCACACTCATATGATTCGCGTTCGTTACTTTGATAATTTGATATGTGGGTGGACCGGTGCTTGGGTGTTGCCCTTCCTTGGACAAGCATACCACTTATGATTAACTACTCTCGCAAGCATCCGCAACTATGAAAGAAGAATTAAGGTAAACCTAACCATAGCATGAAACATATGGATCCAAATCAGCCCCTTACGAAGCAACACATAAACTAGGGTTTAAGCTTCTGTCACTCTAGCAACCCATCATCTACTTATTACTTCCCAAAGCCTTCCCCTAGGCCCAAATAATGGTGAAGTGTCATGTAGTCGACGTTCACATAACACCACTAGAGGAAAGACAACATACATCTTATCAAAATATCGAACGAATACCAAATTCACATGACTACTTATAGCAAGACTTCTCCCATGTCCTCAGAAACAAACGTAACTACTCACACATCATATTCATGTTCATAATCAGAGGGGTGTTAATATGCATTAAGGATCTGAATATATAATCTTCCACCGAATAAACCAACTAGCATCAACTACAAGGAGTAATCAACACTACTAGCAACCCACAGGTACCAATCTAAGGTTTTGAGACAAAGATCGGATACAAGAGATTAACTAGGGTTTGAGAGGAGATGGTGCTGGTGAAGATGTTGATGGAGATTGACCCCCTCCCGATGAGAGGATCGATGGTGATGACGATGGTGACGATTTCCCCCTCCCGGAGGGATATTTCCCCGGCAGAACAGCTCTGCCGGAGCCCTAGATTGGTTCCGCCAAGGTTCTGCCTCGAGACGGTGGCGCTTCATCCCAAAAGCTTCCTTCTGATTTTTTCCAGGGCGAAAGACTTCATATAGCAAAAGATGGGCACCGGAGGCCTGTCAGGGGGCCCATGAGACAGGGGGCGCGCCCAGGGGGTAGGGCGCGCCCCCCACCCTTGTGGCCAGGGTGTGGGCCCCTTTGGTTGATTATTTTGCCGATATTATTTATTAATTCCAAAACGTGCCTCCGTGAAGTTTCAGGACTTTGGGAGTTGTGCAGAATAGGTCTCTAATATTTGCTCCTTTTCCAGCCTAGAATTCTAGCTGTCGGCATTCTCCCTCTTCATGTAAACCTTGTAAAATAAGAGAGAAAAGGCATAAGTATTGTGACATAATGTGTAATAACAGCCCATAATGCAATAAATATCAATATCAAAGCATGATGCAAAATGGACGTATCAGTAGTGAGCACAAAGCAACATGTATCAAGCAATGACGAAGTCTAACTCTCTTCCTATGCATCGGCATGTCAGAAAAGAACAATTCATGCACACATAGTAACGGCCAATGCATAGTATAAATAGTTTCTTGCAATTCTATCGTGTTGGAAACATAAAGAGGTGGAGATGTAGTTCCTCTCTTATAATAATTGCAAGTAGGAGTAGCAAGCACATGCATATTATATCTATCAAAATTATCATGTGCAACGGTAAAAGGCAACCCATCAATATAATCCTTAATAAGCACAAACTTCTTCGATATAGTGTAGTTTGGAGAATTCAAAAAGATAATAAGACTATCATGCGTGGGTGCAATAGAAACAATTTCATATTTAACATAAGGAACTATAGCAAGTTCATCTCCATAAGCATAATTCATATTGGCATTGAGGGACTCCTGGACTAGGGGGTGTCCAGACAGCCGGACTATCATCGTCCGCCAGACTCCAAGACTACGAAGATACAAGATTGAAGACTCCGTCCCGTGTCCGGATGGGACTTTCCTTGGCGTGGAAGGCAAGCTTGGCAATACGGATATGTAGATCTCCTACCATTGTAACCGACTCTGTGTAACCCTAGCCCTCTCCGGTGTCTATATAAACTGGAGGGCTTTAGTCCATAGGGCATAACCTCCATTACAACAATCATACCATAGGCTAGCTTCTAGGGTTTAGCCTCCTTGATCTCGTGGTAGATCTACTCTTGTACTACCCATATCATCAATATTAATCAAGCAGGACGTAGGGTTTTACCTCCATCAAGAGGGCCGAACCTGGGTAAAACATCGTGTCCCTTGTCTCCTGTTACCATCCGCCTAGACGCACAGTTCGGGACCCCCTACCCGAGATCCGCCGGTTTTGACACCGACATTGGTGCTTTCATTGAGCGTTCCTCTGTGTCGTCACCGATAGGCCCGATGGCTTCTTCAACCAACAACGCCGTCCAGGGTGAGACTTTTCTCCCCGGACAGATCTTCGTATTCGGCGGCTTCGCACTGCGGGCCAACTCACTTGGCCATCTGGAGCAGATCGAAAGCTACGCCCCTGGCCATCAGGTCAGGTTCGGAAGCCTAAACTTCACGGCCGATATCCGAGGGGACTTGATCTTCGACGGACTCGAGCCTCAGCCGAGCGTGCCACGCTGTCACGATGGGCATGATTTAGCTCTGCCGCCGGACAATGCCTTGGTGGCCGCACACGAATCCGCTCTGGCCCTTAGTCCGGAGCCGATCGCCCAGATCGGGGACCGGTGGCTGGACACCGCCTCGGGGGATGCACCTTCCACGACGATGGAGCCGAACACTAACCTCGTCCCTTGTAAAGCTCATGACTCCGAGGTGCCGGACTCCGAACCTCCTGCGCCCCTGCCAATCGAATCCGATTGGGCGCCGATCATGGAGTTCACCGCGGCGGACATCTTTCAGCACTCGCCTTTTGGCGACATCCTAAACTCGCTAAAGCATCTATCGCTATCCGGAGAGACCTGGCCGGACTATGGCTAGGATGGTTGGGATACGGACGACGAAGAAATTCAGAGCCCACCCACCTCCCACTTTGTAGCCACTGTCGACGATCTAACCGACATGCTAGACTACGACTCCGAAGACATCGACGGTATGGACGACGATGCCGGAGATGAACAGGAACCAGCGCCTACAGGGCACTGGAAGGCCACCTCATCATATGACATTTACATGGTGGACACCCCAAAAGATGGGGACGGCGAAGAAGCAGCGGAGGCAGATTCCTTAAAGAAACAGCCCAAGCGCCGGCGTCAGCGGCGCCGCTCTAAATCCCGCCACAGCAAGAATGGAGATTCCGACACAGGAGATAATAACACTCTAGACAGTGCCGAAGACAATCCCCTCCAGCAAGATTCAGCACAGGAGGATGCAGAAGCAAGCCCTCGCGAGAGAGTGGCAGACGAAGAGGTCGAGGATGATAATTACATGCCTCCCTCCGGAGACGAAGCAAGCCTCGGCGACGACGAATTCGTCGTGCCCGAGGATCCCGTCGAACAAGAGCGTTTCAAACGCAGGCTGATGGCCACGGCGAATAGCCTAAAGAAAAAGCAGCAGCAGCTTCAAGCTGATCAAGACCTGCTGGCCGATCGATGGACCGAGGTCCTCGCGGCCGAAGAGTATGAACTCGAACGTCCCTCCAAGAGCTACCCAAAATGCAAGTTGCTCCCCTGATTAGAGGAGGAAGCATACATACCTTCATCACCAGCGCACAATACGGCCGACCGACCACCCCGTGGTCACGACAGAGAGGCATCCAGGCCCTCCACCAAGACCGTACCCCGGCATCGCTCCAAAAGTACGAAGCCAAGAGGGAAGGCGCCGGACTTGCGAGATATATTGGAGGACAAAGCAAGGCAATCTAGATCCATTTACGGATCACGTGGGCGCCCCGCGACCCACGACGAATACCGTCGCGCCGGATACAACAACTCCGGCCGGGCCGAACACAGCAGACAACGCTCACTCGAGCTACGTCGTGACATTGCTCAATATAGAGGCGCCGCACACCCGCTATGCTTCACTGACGAAGTAATGGATCATCAAATCCCTGAAGGGTTTAAACCCGTAAACATTGAATCCTATGATGGCACAATAGACCCCGCGGTTTGGATCGAAGATTATCTCCTTCACATCCATATGGCCCGCGGCCACGATCTCCACGCCATCAAATACCTCCCACTCAAGCTTAAAGGGCCAGCTCGGCATTGGCTTAACAGCTTGCCCGTAGAGTCAATTGGGTGTTGGGAAGACCTGGAAGCCGCATTCCTCGACAACTTCCAGGGCACATATGTGCGACCACCAGATGCCGATGACCTAAGCCACATAATTCAGCAGCCAGACGAATCGTCCAGACAATTCCAGACACGGTTCTTGACAAAGAAAAACCAAATCGTCGACTGTCCGGATGCAGAGGCCCTCGCAGCCTTCAAACATAACATCCGCGACGAGTGGCTAGCCCGGCACCTAGGACAGGAAAAGCCAAAATCCATGGCAACCCTCACATCATTAATGACCCGCTTTTGTGCGGGAGAGGATAGCTGGCTAGCTCGCAGCAACAACCTCAGTAAAAATTCTGGCAGTCCAGATACTAAGGACCACAATGGCAGGTCGCGTCGAAGCAAAAATAAACACCGTATTAATGGCGACGACAAGGAGGATACGGCGGTTAACGCCGGATTCCGTGGCTCCAAACCCGGTCAGCGGAAGAAGCCATTCAAAAGAACCACTCCGGGTCCGTCCAATTTGGACCAAATACTCGACCGCTTATGCCAGATACATGGCACCCCCGAAAAGCCAGCTAATCACACCAACAGAGACTGTTGGGTATTCAAGCAGGCAGGCAAGTTAATTGCCGAAAACAATGACAAGGGGCTGCATAGCGACGACGAGGAAGAGACCCGGCCGCCGAACAGTAGAGGACAGAAGGGTTTCCCCCCACAAGTGCGGACGGTCAACATGATATACGCAACCCATATACCCAAGAGGGAGCGGAAGCGTGCACTAAGGGACGTATACGCGATGGAGCCAGTCGCCCCGAAGTTCAATCCATGGTCCTCTTGTCCGATCACTTTCGATCGAAGAGACCATCCGACCAGCATCCGCCATGGCGGATTCGCCGCATTGGTTTTAGACCCAATTGTCGATGGATTTCACCTCACGAGAGTCCTGATGGACGGCGGCAGTAGCCTGAACCTGCTTTATCAAGATACAGTGCGCAAGATGGGCATAGACCCCTCTAGGATTAAACCTACAAAGACGACCTTTAAAGGCGTCATATCAGGTGTTGAGGCCAATTGTACAGGCTCAGTCACACTAGAAGTGGTCTTCGGATCCCCGGATAATTTCCGGAGCGAGGAGTTAATCTTCGACATAGTCCCATTTCGCAGCGGCTATCACGCTCTGCTCGGACGAACCGCGTTTGCAAAGTTCAACGCGGTGCCGCATTATGCATACCTCAAGCTCAAAATGCCAGGCCCTCGCGGAGTCATCACGGTCAACGGAAATACGGAACGCTCCCTCCGAATGGAGGAACATACAGCGGCTCTCACGGCAGAAGTACAGAGCAGCCTTTTAAGGCAATTTTCGAGTCCGGCCGTTAAACGGCCGGATACAGCCAAACGCACCCGGAGCAACATCAACCAAGACCACCTGGCACGATCCGAGCACGCGTAACAATGCGGCCCCGACCCCAGCCCCTGCATGATCGCAAGAACAACCCTCCACGTACATCATTACACTTTGGAGATACCATGGGCGTAGGGGAAGGGGCACGACCACAATAGACCCAAAGTGCGGCTCGACCACACCAGGGGCTCGCAAGTGTGTCACTCTTTTTTATTATTATTTTCCTTCTTTGTATACACAGGACTCCGTTAACCAGAGGCCCTGTCCGGCAGTGAACCTGCCGAACTCACGATGCAACAGCCAGGGAAGAAAGAAGGCTGCGACGAACACTCAGGTGGTCTCCATTACGAGCATTAAATTTGATTATATACACCAAGTCCGCAGCCCACCCCTGGAGGGGGACATGTTTAATTAGTCCAAACCCCTGCTTACCGCACTATTTGTATCAGTCCGCACTCATAGCAGACTTCCTTTAATAAATAATGCAACACTTTTCGACTGCAAGTACATTACTTTATATACATATGTTCATTAAATGACATCTTGCACCCGTATATTTTGGTACGGCCGAATACACCAGGGGCTTGTGTTCCCCGCATTATGGTGTGATAAGTCCGAACACTTTCACAAGTGCGGCACCCCGAACTTATAGCATTATATGAATCGGCTCCGAATCATGTCTTGGGTCAATAGTTGGGTTTGCCCGGCTCCCACGTTTTGGTGCCTTACGTTCCGTTCTGTCGGCTAAGGTGGCACTGGGAGAACCACTGCGATTGTGCCCCAGTTGAGCTGGGCAAGCGCCTTAGTGGAGAAAGCTAAAACTGACGGGCATGATAAGGCGAGAGACTAGTCGCTGTTCGAGAGGTATTTTCGGGTCCCTAAAGACTCATGCCGCTTCGAGCGAAGTACCGGATAATGTCCGATGAAGGCGTGGATAGCGCCCCGAATTCGGTCTTCCGAATACTAGGGGCTTCGCCGAAATTTAAAATTATAGAATTCTATGGCTAAGTGAGAGTGTTCAAGCATTATAAGTCCAGTTGCCTTGTTCGTTGTGTTGAGCGCCTCCCTAGATGGACCCAAAAATGGGAACAAGAGTGCTCAAGTTTATCCCGAACACCCCAGCACTCGCGGCTCGGGGGCTGAAGCCAACGACTTGCCATCTCTCAGATTTTATAAACGGCCGCACAGAAGGTAATATTTTAAATTAAACAAGCGTTGCTTAAAGCGCATATGAGCAAAGTTTTCAGCGCACAGGATAACACATAGCGAGTTTACTCAAAAATTACATCTCCGGGGCATTCATCCGCAATATCGCGGGCTCCCTTCAGGACAGTCTTATAGTACATTTCGGGCATACGATACTCCTTGCCCGGTGGCGGCGGGTCAGTAAGAAGCTTCTCCGCATCCAGCCTGCCCCAGTGCACCTTTGTGCGGGCAAGGGCCCGACGAGCACCTTCAATACAGGCGGAGCGCTTGATGACCTCCACCCAGGGGCATGCATCCACCAGCCGCCGCACGAGGCCGAAATAGCTCCCAGGCATGGCCTGTCCAGGCCACAGCCGGACTATCAGGCCCTTCATGGCCTCCTCAGCCGCCTTGTGGAGCTCGACCAGCTGCTTCAGCTGGTCGCTAGGGGGCACCGGATGGCCGGCCTCAGTGTATTGAGACCAGAAGACCTTCTCCGTTGAGCTCCCCTCCTGGCCACGGTAAAATGTGGCGGCATCGGATACACTGCGCGGCAGATCTGCAAACGCCCCTGGAGAGCTCCGAATTCGGGTAAGTGTCAGGTAGTTTACATTAACATGCTTGCTTTGCATGAAAAATGCCTTACCCGCCGCTATCTTCTTCACATCTTCAACCTCCTGAAGGGCCTTACGGGCCTCAGCCATGGCGGACTTGGCACTTTCGAGAGCCGAGGCAAGCTCAGACTCTCGAGTCTTTGAGTCGCGCTCCAAACTCCCATGCTTCTCCATGAGAGCCTGGAGCTCTTGCCGCACTTCCGCCAACCGCGCCTCCTGCTTCTCTCACTCTGCCCGTTCCGCGGCCGCATTGCGTTCGGCCGTGGACACAGCCTCCTTCAGGGTCGCCACCTCGTTAGTGGCCCTTGCAGTACCCACGTTATCCTTGTCATTTTTCGCAACCTAAATCCTTTTCTGTAAGGTAAATCTTCAAAGTGGTGTTACTCACCTTCTTTTTCCTCGAGCTGCTTCTTGGCATGGCCGAGCTCTTGCTCGGACCGCTCGAGACCCTGCTTCAATGCACCGACCTCCGCAGTCAGTGCGGCAGAGGTCAGCAGCGCAGCCTGCAAAACCCATATTGACATATTTTTTAAGCAACCCTGCGTATATCTTTTTAGATCCTCAGTCCGGCTTTTCTTTCCGGACGCCGAACTGAGCATCGGGGGCTACTGTCTATGTAGTATTACATCACATAATTTTGACTTCTTACCTCAAAGCCTGTTAGAAGGCTGCTGCAGGCTTCGGTCAGCCCGCTATTGGCGAGCTGAACCTTCTGAATCACCGCACTCATAATAGTGCGGTGTTCTTCCTCGATGGAAGCGCCTTTGAGCGCCTCCAACAAATTGTCCAGCGCCTCCGGTTGGACGGGGGCCGCCGGTGTCACGGTCTTGCCCTTCTTGCGAAGGGGCCGCCTGCCGGACTCTGGAACCACTGCCGGTTCCGACGTAGAGTCCGGCGCAAAGTCCGGGAGGCTGCCTTGCGGCGCCTCTAGAGCCTCCTCCTGATGGGTCCCTTCCCGGGATCCCACCTCGGCGTCCTCAGCGGCGCGAGGGGTGGAGGCAGTCGGAACGGATTCCACGTCCGACGCAGCCAACGACCCGCTCGATGAAGCAGGGAGATCATCGTCGGCCGGACTACAGACAGTATGCGGCGTTAGAAGGACACTATGTGACAAAAAGAAATTACAGATCATTCAGGGATCCAGATACTTACGATCTCGCCTGAGGCCTGGCCCTCGAGGGCCACTCTTCCTCGCCAACATTGGTGTTGGCGGAGCTGTCCGGGGGAATAGTTCTTCCCCTCTTGGACCCATCGGCCTCCCCTGTTGGGGAGGCCTTCCTCTTTCTCTCTCCCCCCTCTGGGAGAGAGTCTTCTTCCTCCTCCTCGTCTTCGGGGGAGGAATCCGCCTCGGAGTCATCAGACACCCGAAAACGGGAACTCTTTCGAGTACCCGTGGCCACCTTCTTGGCCTTCTTCTCCGGCACCACGTGCGGTGCCGGAACCAGCAACCCCGCTAGACGGGCGTCCACTGGGTCTTCTGGCATGGGAGCCGGGTAGACGAGCTGCTCGGCCTTCTTCATCCATTCCTGTCAAAGGAAAAAGGAGATTAAAACCCGCTTAGGGCCGAACTATTAAACAACAAGTGTCCCATAAAGGGGTAGAATCACTTACCTCGTCAGCTGGACGCTGCGAGTGGAATCCGCGATCTTCCATCGCGGATGCGGGGGCTTTGGCGCCCTTGAACAGCACCCTCCAGGCGCCTTCGTACGTTGTGTCCAAGAGCCCGCTCAGCGCCTGGTGTTGTTCCGGATTGAACTCCCACAGATTGAATGCCCGTTCTTGGCATGGGAGGATCCGGCGAACGAGCATGACTTGGACCACGTTAACCAGCCTGAGCTTCTTGTCCACCAGCTTCTGGATACAGGCTTGGAGTCCCGTCAGCTCCTTCGAATTATCGACATTGGTGCAAACCAGTGGACGACGAACACGCAGACAAGCAACCGTCCGAACAGGATGAGTCAGATAATCAGTCCAGGCCCGGCAAAAACAATAGTCCAGACGACCTCACGCCGGACACACCGCCAGAGAATAAAAACCTTCGGAAAAGAATCGTCGCCACCGCAAGAAGCTTGAAGAAAGAAAAACGGAAGCTCAAAACAGCGGAAGATACACTCAGAATGAGGTGGAGCAAAGTGCTCAAAACCGCAGACAAATACGGCAATGGCCATCAATCAAAGAGCTACCCGAAGCGCAAGCTACTGCCAGAATTTGATGAGGAGGCCATAGAGCCCCCACAGTCAAAAAACAAAGAGGCCGCCTGGTTGGATAGACGGCCAGATGATAGGCCAAAATCTGAAAGCGGCGCCGCATATAAACCGACTAATGACCCTGGAAGGACATATGGCCCAACCAGGTCCATTTACGGGCCAAAGAAGAGGGCCCCAGGAAGCAATACAACACGCCAAGTGTTCGAAGACAGCGGTACACCCAAATACAGGGGCGCCGCACACCCACTATGTTTCACCAGCGAGGTGCTGGATCATGAATTCCCAGCAGGATTTAAACCCATAAACATAGAGGCCTACGACGGAACAACAGACCCTGGAGTCTGGATAGAAGATTATATACTACACATACACATGGCTAGAGGAGACGATCTCCATGCCATAAAATACCTACCCCTCAAGCTCAAAGGGCCAGCCCGTCATTGGCTCAAAAGCCTCCCAGAAAACACTGTTGGAAGCTAGGAAGAGCTCGAGGACGCGTTTAGAGCAAATTTTCAAGGAACTTATGTCCGCCCTCCGGATGCAGATGATCTAAGTCATATAACTCAACAGCCCGGAGAGTCAGCGCGCAAATTCTGGAACAGGTTCCTCACCAAAAAGAACCAAATAGTCGACTGTCCGGACGCCGAAGCCTTAGCAGCTTTTAAACACAACGTCCGAGACGAATGGCTTGCCAGACACCTCGGCCAAGAGAAGCCGAGGACAATGTCCGTGCTAACAAGCCTCATGACCCGCTTTTGTGCGGGAGAGGATAGCTGGCTAGCAAGATGCAGCACCAGCGACCCAAGTACATCCGAGATCAGAGATGGAAACGGAAAATCACGGCGCAGAAAAGAGCAGCGCCGGAATAAAGAGAAAATCCCAAAGAGCACGGCAGTCAACGCCGGATTCAAAAGCTCGCGGCCAAACAACAAAACACCGCCTCTCAAGGATAATAGCGATGAGCTATCCAACTTAAACAAGATTTTGGGTCGGATATGTCAAATCCACAGTACCCCCGGAAGGCCTGCAAACCACACCCACCGAGATTGTTGGGTTTTCAAACAGTCCGGCCGACTAAACGCCAAACATAAGGGGCTCGATGCGTCAAGCGAAGATGATAAACCCCACCAGCAGAGCACCGGAAAACAAAAGAATTTCCCACAAAAGGTCAAAGCAGTAAATTCACTTCATGTGATAATACGGAAAAACAGTGTGGCACCCGTTAAAATGGGTCTCGCACGGCCCAACCCAGCGGAACATAGAGATTGGACATCAAAACCAATCACTTTCGACCACCTGGATTATTCCAGAAGCGTTCAAAATGCAGGATGGACTGCCCTGATATTGGATCCTATAATCGACGGACTACAATTTACACAAGTCCTGATGGACGGAGGGAGTGACTTAAACCTGCTGTATCCAAACACAATCCGCAAGTTGGGGATAGACCTTACTAAAATTCGACACAGCCGCACTTCCTTTAAAGGAGTGACGCCAGGCCCTTACGCCAAGTGCACAGGCTCCCTATTACTAGAAGTTGTGTTCGGATCACCGAACAACTTTCGACGCGAAAAACTAATCTTTCATATCGTCCCATTTAAAAGTAGCTATCAAGCACTCTTGGGACGAGAAGCTTTTGTCCGCTTCAACACCATACCACATTACGCGTCTCTTACACTTAAGATGCCCGGTCCACGTGGCATCATTTCAGTGCAAGGGTCATTTAAAGATCCCGGACACGGTCAGACGAGTCCGACATAAATAAGCTAGGGGCTCCCTAGCCGCACATCCCTTCACAAGGGGCTGCGCGCACAAGCAACAGCGAGCTCACACAGACTCCGCTTTACTTATTTATATTTCTTCCTTCATATTTTTCGCACGAGTTCCTTTCAAACTAAGTTCCTCTCTTTTTACAAATGAACAACGTGCACACCCGTCCAGGATAATGGCACAACGGAGACACAGGCACAGACGTGCAGTAGGGACCCGTCGCGAGGATTCTTTTCAGATTAAGACCCTGTGTAAACCTTTTTTACTGTCTCTTGTTGTTATAATCCCTTGGTTTATCATTATAACCAAAGCAGAGCCTGACGTTTTGGCATCGGCCGCGCCAGAGGACCATGCCCGTACCTGGACACTAGGGGCTTAGGGCATTGTTCTGCCCATTATTACAAAGACCGAACACCTTAGGGAGTGTTCGGCGTCTCGAGTTAGGCCTTATATGCATCAGCTCCGAATCATGTCTTTGGTCAAATGTTGGGCTTGCCCGGCTCCTGTGTTTTGCTGCCTTACATTCCGTATCATCGGCTAACGCGGCACCAGGAGAACTACTGCGATTGTGCCCCAGTTCGGCTGGGCGAGCACCTCAGTAGAGAAAGCCGAAAACTGATTGTCATGATACAGCGAGAGACTGGTCAACCACTCGATCGACTACCGGAATGTTTAGAATTCCCCGCTTTGACGAAGGACCGTTTCCCGGTCAGGCACACACGCGCCCAGAATTCGGAGAAACGCGGTGCACCAAGGGGCTATATCGTAGCCCCACCCTCGAACTCCACTGGCTAAGTGAAAGTGATAAAGCATCATAGTCCGGATTGCCTCATTTGCTACGCTACCACCTCCTTAACAGGACCGAGACGTCGGATTAAGTGTGAAAACGCGCTATTTTTTGCGAACACCCCCGCACCTTGTGCGTGGGGGCTGAAGCCGAAGACTGCAATCTTTCAGGTTATACAAACGTATACATAAACGGCCGCATAGGAGATATTTTAATACTTGGAACGCACAAGTATAAAAAGCGGTTACAACATAATCATTGTTTTACAAGATAAAACGTTCATTTGAACGTGACATTTTTCGAGAACTGCGACTCTATTACACGAGCGCCACGCATAACTTCCTAAAAATAGTGCTCGGCGGGTAACCGGCTTTCGTCCGAACCCTGGGCTGCAATAGCGGTGGCATCCATCTCTGTCCAATGTGTCTTCACACGGGCAAGGGCCATCCGCGCACCTTCTATGCAGGCCGACCGCTTCATCTCCTTGATATGCGGCACCGCTCCAAGAAATTGCTGCAATAAGCCGAAATAGCTCGTCGCCTTGGGCCTCTCTGGCCAGACATGAGCCACGATATCAGTCATGGCAAGTCTGGACAATCTGTATAAGCTCAGCCCATTCGGCCAACCGATCTGTCAACGGAAGTGAACGATCCGGACTATGGAATTGAGACCAAAATAGCTCTTCCGTCTTGTGATCCTTCTGGCTCCGGAAGTGCACAACGACATCAGCCGCACTTGCCGCTAAGTCCATATATGGATCCTCCGGACCCCACAGCTGGCCAAGTTGGGCATACTTTGGATCCGTAAACCGGCGACGTAGCAGAAAAGGCCTGCCAGCCACAATATCTCCGGCCTGGCGCAACTCCTCCTTCATAGCCCGCATTGCAGAACGGGCATCCTTGGCCTCGGCGGTGGCCTTCCCCAGGTCTTCCCGCTCCAATAGGCGCTCCTTTTCAAGAGCCTCGTTGCGATCGGCAGCATCCTTCAATTTCACGGCCAATTCGGCCATCTTTTCCCTGCTTAGGCAGTGTGCGGCCTTTTCGGCTTTCAACTCCTCGGCCTCCCTCGAGGCAGCCGCATCACTCCTCTGGGCTTGCTCCTTAGCTTGAGCAAGCTCGGCCCGAAGGCTCTCCACAGCAGCAGCACCGTCTGTATCACAGCATATATATTGTCAGAAGCGGGCTTTGACTCCCTTAAATAAGTGACTGCGGAGAATTCATTTACCTTGCGACTCGTCAAGTCGCCGGTTGACAAGCGCGATGTCCGCATCCGCCACATCGAGTTGCCGCATTAACTCGACAACTCCAATAGTCCGGCTAGCCCCCGGACTATCCGCCACCTGCATAGGAATGGCGACATTCATTACCTGCGATGTTGATCCTCGGCAGGCTGTCGCTTTCGACAACCTACCGAGTCTCAAGGGCTACTATCTATACAGGGCGCACTTCTATGTGCCAGACTGTCAAAAAGGTGCGTCGTTCTTGCGTACCTCAAATCCCGCCAGCAAACTCCTGACGGCACTATGCAATCCGCTTTCGGCGGACGAAATCCTTCCAATCACCATACTCATCAAAGCACGATGATCTTCTGAGATGGACGCCCTCTCAAGCAGATCCTTCAGCTCCCCCGGCCGGACACTAGTTGGCGCCGAACTCTCCGGCCCCACCGGACTCTGGGATACCCTCCGGGACGATACTTCAGGCTCGTCTGCCCTGTCCGACGGCGCAGCAGACGGAGGCGTTTCGCTCTCCATCATCTCCGGACGAAGATCCCCCGAAGACGAACTCATCTAAGAAGGCCGCAGATCCGAACTGTAAGGTAAAAATTTCGGTTATCCACAGAAGCACAAATAGGGGTATTTTCTTATTAATGAACCCCCCTTTTCCTACTCACGGCTCGCTGGAGGGCTGACCCTTTAGAGACGATTGTACGTCCGGGCTCTCCCCGGACGCAGGACCCTCCGGTAAAGATTTCTTCCCCCGCTTAGCGGCTTTGGCCTCCGGGTCTTCGGAGGCGGTCCTCTTCTCCCCCTGGAAGGAGGGATTTTCGATCCCCCCCTCTTCAGGCGCCCCCTTGGGCGAGGTGATAGCTCTTCTATTTTCCCCATCGCCCCCTTCTACGGGCGCGACCTCCAACATTCTGACCAGCACGGGCTCCGGTGCGGTCTCTGGGAGGGGGGCCGGACACCTTATCAGCTTCGATCGCGCTACCCACTCCTGATGAAGAATAATGGGTTAGAAGGCGAATTTCAGAAAAGCAAACAAACCGAACGTCCGGACTCTGAGCCACTTACCTGTGTATCCGGGCGATTGCAGCTTAGGCCTACGTCCTCGGTCAATTCCGGACACGCCGCCTGCGGTCCGAAGAACAACTTGTACATCTCCACGGGCGTCATACCCATGAAGTGTTGGAGAATTCGTGGTCCCTCCGGATTGAACTCCCATAACCGGAGAGGACGGCGTTTGCAGGGCAGAAGACGCCTGATTAGCATGACCTGCATCACCACAACCAGATTGATCTCCCTCGCTTGGAGGTCTCGAATCCGGCCCTGCAATAAAGGCACGTCTTCGGACGGCCCCCAATTGAGCCCTTGGTTGACCCACGACATCAATCGGCGTGGAGGTCCCGGGCGGAATGAAGGCGGCGGCTTTCGCTTGCTGCCCTTCGGAGCGGTGATATAGAACCACTCCTGCTGCCACAAGCCGAGCTCTTCTTGGAAGGAGCCCTCGGGCCACGGGGCATCGGCCCTCCTGCTTATGGCCGCCCCGCCGCACTCCGCTTGACGCCCCCCCGATCATCTTCGGCTCCACATTGAAGGTCTTCAACCACATGCCGAAGTGGGGGTGACGCGGAGGAAGGCTTCGCAGACAATAATGAATGCGGAAATATGGAGGATGGACTCCAGAGCCAAGTCGTGAAAATCCAGCCCGTAGTAGAACATGAGCCCTCTCACGAAGGGGTCCGTCGAGAAGCCTAAACCCCGACGGAGGTGGGATACGAAGACAACGTACTCACCGGGCTCGGGAGTGGGTACGGCCTGCCCTTGGGAGGGCAACCTGTGCGAAATCTCGTAGGACAGGTACTTGGCCTCACGCAGCTTTAGCACGTCCTCCTCCATGATGGAGGAGGGCATCCACCGACCCTGAAGGTCGGAGCCGGACATTGTTGAAGATCCGAAGCGCTCGAATCTGGGGCTCTGGGTGTTGGAACTTGGAGCAAGAAGAAGATTCGATGGAAGATTGAAGACAAGAAATGAGCCTTGGTCCTCTTATAAAGGGGGAAAATACCAAGAGCCGTCTCCGTGACCGTTCGGGATTCACCTTCGATAGAGGAGGCGTGGCGACGGGCGCGGTTGGGTTACCCACGCTCGTATTGATGAGAATCCCGGAATAAGGGGAGCACGATCTCTGCTTCGACAAGACGTGCCAAGGAAACCACTTTGCTAAACGTGCTGAGGTGGTATAATAAAAAACGATTCAAGTAAAGGCTTGGTAGTGGTGTGACGTTATGCCACAAAATACGTCAGCAGATTGAACTTGTGTGCATTTTATTCTCTCTACAGTAGAATGTGGAATTTATTTTGCAGAGCCGGACACTATCCTGGTGTTCATGATCTTCTCTGGATTATTCAAAGGAGGAACCCGCCTTGCAATGCCGAACATTATGCACGTCGGACTTATCGTCATTGAAGCCTGGTTCAGGGGCTACTGAGGGAGTCCTGGACTAGGGGGTGTCCGGACAGCCGGACTATCATCATCCGCCGGACTCCAAGACTACGAAGATACAAGATTGAAGACTCCGTCCCGTGTCCGGATGGGACTGTCCTTGGCGTGGAAGGCAAGCTTGGCAATACGGATATGTAGATCTCCTACCTTTGTAACCGACTCTGTGTAACCCTAGCCTTCTCCGGTGTCTATATAAACCGGAGGGCTTTAGTCCGTAGGACACAACATACATTACAACAATCATACCATAGGCTAGCTTTAGGGTCTAGCCTCCTTGATCTCGTGGTAGATCCACTCTTGTACTACCCATATCATCAATATTAATCAAGCAGGACGTAGGGTTTTACCTCCATCAAGAGGGCCCGAACCTGGGTAAAACATCGTGTCCCTTGTCTCCTATTACCATCCGCCTAGACGCACAGTTCGGGACCCCCTACCCGAGATCCGCCGGTTTTGACACTGACAAAGCCCTTCTCTTTCCAGGAGGTGAGCTGCGTAGGGATTCCAGATCTGAACTCGGGGGCCGCCGTCCACGTAGGTTCACGCGGCTCGGTGATGTAGAACCACCCCGATTGCCACCCCTTGACGGATTCCACGAAGGCCCCTTCGAACCAAAGGACGTTGGGCATCTTGCCCAACATGGCGCATCCGCACTCCGCTTGAGTGCCCTTCACTACCTTCGGCTTGACATTGAAGGTCTTGAGCCACAAGCCGAAGTGGGGCTGGATGCAGAGGAAAGCCTCGCACACGACGATAAACGCCGAGATGTTGAGGATGAAGTTCGGCGCCAGATCATGGAAATCCAGGCCGTAATAGAACATGAGCCCCCGGACAAAGGGATGAAGTGGAAAGCCCAGTCCGCGGAGGAAGTGGGGGAGGAAAAGACCCTCTCATGGGGACCAGGGGTGGGGATGAGCTGCCCCTCGTCGGGCAGCCGGTGCGCGACGTCGCCGGAAAGGTATCCGGCGCTGCGCAGCTTTGTGATGTGCTCCTCCTTAACGGTGGAGGCCAACCATTTGCCTCCCGCTCCGGACATGGTCGGAGAAGGTCGAGGCGAGATGCGCGAACTTGGGCGATGGAGCTCGAGTGCACGGAGATGGATAAGCAAAGGAGGAAGAAGGCGTAGGTGAGAAGGTGAATCCTTATCCCTTATATATAGGCGGACGAAGACTATGTGTCCCCACTAGCCTGGTAAAACTCGCTTATCTCCCAAGCGCCACCATCAATGGCGCGGTTGGGTTACCCACGTCCGTATTGATGAGAATCCCGGAATAAGGGGAACACGATCTCTGCTTCGACAAGACGTGCCAAGGAAACCGCTTCGCTAAACGCGCTGAGGTGGTATAATAAAAAACGATTCAAGTAAAGGCTTGGTAGTGGTGTGACGTCAAGCCACAAAATACGTCAGCAGATTGAACTTGTGTACATTTTATTCTCTCTACGGTGGAATGTGGAATTTATTTTGCAGAGCCGGACACTATCCGGGTGTTCACAATCTTCTCTGGATTATTCAAAGGAGGAACCCGCCTTGCAATGCCGAACATTATGCGCGCCGGACTCATCGTCATTGAAGCTAGGTTCAGGGGCTACTGAGGGAGTCCTGGACTAGGGGGTGTCCGGACAGCCGGACTATCATCGTCCACCGGACTCCAAGACTACGAAGATACAAGATTGAAGACTCCGTCCCGTGTCCGTATGGGACTTACCTTGGCGTGGAAGGCAAGCTTGGCAATACGGATATGTAGATCTCCTACCATTGTAACCAACTCTATGTAACCCTAGCCCTCTCCGGTGTCTATATAAACCAGAGGGCTTTAGTCCGTAGGACATAACCTCCATTACAACAATCATACCATAGGCTAGCTTCTAGGGTTTAGCCTCCTTGATCTCGTGGTAGATCTACTCTTGTACTACCCATATCATCAATATTAATCAAGCAGGACGTAGGGTTTTACCTCCATCAAGAGGGCCCGAACCTGGGTAAAACATCGTGTCCCTTGTCTCCTGTTACCATCCGCCTAGACGCACAGTTCGGGACCCCCTACCCGAGATTCGCCGGTTTTGACACCGACAGGCATCTTGGCCACAAGCATAGCAAGCATCATCAAAAAGGGATATTTCAAGAGAATCAACGGGATCATAACAATCATCATAGCAATCATCCTTCGGTAAGAACAAAGGGACATTAAACAATGTATGAGTTGAAGAGTTACTCTCATTAGAAGGTGGGACGGGCAGCTAATCCGCTCTTACACCTTTTGTTCTTCGCTCTCCTCGTCATCTTTTTCATCCAATGAGCTCACAGTTTCATCAATTCCTTCTTCCATAGACTCCTGCAAAACATTAATCTCCTCTTGGACAGCAGAGGAGTCCTCAATATATGGTTTAACATAGGCATTAGAAGCATAATTATCATAACAATATTTAAGTATAGCAAAATTTTCAGATTTCTAAAGAGTAGCATCATACTTTTTCAATCAAAGAAGCAATTTCATAAGCACCTTTAAAAGCAACAAATTCTTCAATTTGTTCGATATCAAAGTAATTATAAACACCTTTGGCATAAGAAGATACGATTCCACTATCAATAAACTCACATTGTTAGGGAAGGTGTTTCTTAGGGTCTTCAGAACAACAAGTAACATCATATAATTCACATAAATTCCAAGCATAGCATTGCATAACGTTAATTTGATGCTGTAAAAGTTTCCCTTTTTCA
Organism: Triticum dicoccoides; assembly: GCF_002162155.2. Classification (NCBI taxonomy): domain Eukaryota; kingdom Viridiplantae; phylum Streptophyta; class Magnoliopsida; order Poales; family Poaceae; genus Triticum; species Triticum dicoccoides. The sequence goes on along the minus strand of NC_041389.1, from coordinate 464,604,805 downwards.
GATAAACGATGTCGCACAAAACAAGCATGCTCATCTAATGATTTTCCCTCAACTAAGCTAGTTGGGTTTTCAGCACGAGCACAAATGGATTGAAGATGATCCAAGTAGAAAGCTTCAGTAGAATGATATATTTCGGGTGGTTCTTCAACCATTGGTTTAGTACGTACAACTAATTTTTTTGGTATTTTGCGTTTCCTACCCATAACTAAATATAGAAAACAAGAGCACAAAATAAATACTACTTGGTGATAAAGCAAACAAGCACACACGAGAATATTCACCCCACGCTATTGCTCCTCGGCAACGGCGCCAGAAAAAGGTCTTGATAACCCACAAGTATAGGGGATCGTTTGTAGACTTCTTTGATAAATAAGAGTGTCGAACCCAATGAGGACCTAGAGGCGGAACAAATATTCCCTCAAGTTCTATCGACCACCGATACAACTCTACGCACACTTGACATTTGCTTTACCTAGAACACGTATGAAACTATTTTGTAGGTGCGATGCTAGAACTAATTTGCAAGAATAAAACTAGAAGTACTTTGCAAGATAATAAAAGTTAGGTGTTTAGTAAAAAGGTTTGTGTCAACAAGAAAGTTATTTGTCCCTAGGCAATCGATAACAAGTACCGGTAATCATTCTTGCAATTTTATATGAGGGAGAGGCATGAGCTAACATATTTTCTCTACTTGGATCATATGCACTTATGATTGGAACTCTAGCAAGCATCTTCAACTACCAAAGATCATTAAGGTCAAGAAACCCAACCATAGCATTAAGTATGAAGTCCTCCTTACTCCCATACGCCATAACCCACTTATCCGCGTTTAGGCTGCTGTCACCCCCGCAACACTGACAATAAGCAAACCATGAACATATTGCAACACCCTACAGCGGGGGCCCCTCACGTTTGCGCAAGAATGGAGCACACCATAGGACAGCACCATAAATAAAATATACAATCATACCTACCAAGATCACGATTAACCCATAGGACAAAGCGGATCTACTCAAACATCATAGGATAACCATGGATCATTGGGAAATAATATATGGAGTTGAGCAGCATGTTTAAGTAGATATTACAGCAGGGAGAAGAAGTGTTACACCGCTGCATAGAGGGGGAGAAAGTTGGTGTTGATGGTAGCAAGATTGTTGATGAAGATCGCCATCCCGATCGTTGCCCACGCGGCACTCCGGCGCCACCAGAAGCGAGCGGGAGAGAGCCCCCCTCCTTCTTCTTCTTCCTTGGCCTCCCCCTAGATGGGAGGAGAGTTTCCCCTCTAGTCCTTGGCTTCCATGGCATGGGAGGGGCGAGAGCCCCTCCGATATGGGATCTCCCTCTCAGTGCTCTTCTGTTTCGCGCCCCCTAGATCTGGCCGAAAACCGTTTCTTATATTCTCAAAGATCCGTAACTCTGATTCCGCTGATCTTTTTACATGATTTTTTCCTGATATAAGCTTCCTTGCGCCCGAAGTAGAGATCCAACTGGAGTACGAGGTGAGCACAACCCACCACCACGCGACAGGGGCCTGGGCGCACCCTAGTGTATCGTGGTCCATGTGGGTCTCTTTTTGCGGTGATTCCAACTCCCAAAAATCACAAATATTCTAAAATAATTCTCCGTGGAGTTGCATCACGTTTGGACTTCGTTTGATATGGATTTTTTGCGATACAAAAACAGGCAACAAATAGGAACTGGCACTAGGCACTGGATAAGTAAGTTAGTCCAAATAAATCATATAAAAAGTTGCCAAAAGTATGTAAAACTTGTATAATATTGGCATGAAACAATCAAAAATTATAGATACAACGGAGACGTATCAGCATCCCCAAGCTTAATTCCTGGAGGTCCTCGAGTAGGTAAATGATAAAAAAAGATAATTTTTGATGTGGAATGCTACCTAACATAAACTTGATCATATGTCTAGTCATGGCATGAATATAAAGACATAAGTGATCCAAATCAATAGTCTATAATTTGACATAAAGATCAATGCTCAGGCATCCCAATAAACAATCATGTCTTTCAAAATATCAATGCTAAAGAAAGTTATCCCTACAAAATCATATAGTCTTGTCATGCTTTGTCTTCTTAACACAGAGTATAAATCATGTACAATCCCGATGACAAGTCGAGCAATTGGTTCATACTTTTTAACGCACTTAGGCTTTTTCAACCCTCGCGCAATACATGAGCGCAAGCCATGGATATAACACTACGGGTGGAATAGAGTATGATGATGGGGATAAATATAGAGAAGACAAAAAGTAAGAAAGTCTCACATCGATGCGGCTAACCAACGGGCTATGGAGATGCCATTAATCAATATCAATGCGAGGAGTAGGGATTGCCATGCAACGAATGCAATAAGAGCTATAAGTGTATGAAAGCTCCATACGAAAACTAAGTGGGTATGCATCTAATCCTATAATGAAAAATTCCCACTAGTATATGAAAGTTACAACATATGAGACTCTCCATAGAAAAACATGGTGCTACTTTGGAGCACAAGTGTGGTAAAGGATACTAACAATGCCCCTTCTCTCTTGTTTATTTTTTTCTCTTTTTTCTCTTTTTTCTTTTTTTATTTCATTTTTTCTCTCATTGTCCGGAGTCTCATCCCGACTTGTGGGGGAATCATAGTCTCCATCATCCTTTCCTCACTGCGGCATTGCTCTAAAAAAGATGATCATCACACTTCTATTTACTTATAACTCAAAAGGAATAAAAGTTACAACTCGATACCTATGACAAAGTATGACTCTATATGAATGCCTCTGGCATCTACCAGGATCTACAATGATCTAGCGTAACATGTATAAAAAATGATGAACAGTGGCTGAGCCACATCTGCTATGTCATCTATATGATCATGCAAAGCAATATGACGATGAATGCTCAAGTCATCAAACGGAAGCGGTGGAAGTTGCATGGCAATATATCTCGGAATGTCCATGGAAAAGCCATAATAGGGTTATGTGTGATAGAGCGTATCATATCATGGGGTTTGGATGCACCTGTGAAGTTTGCACTGCATCTCGAGGTGAGACAGAGCAATGCACGGTACCGTAGAGGCTAGCAAATTTCAGAAAGATAAGAGTGTGTATAATCCATGGACTCACATTAGTCATAAAGAACTCACATACTTATTGCAAAAGTGTATTAGCCCTCGAAGCAAAGTACTACTACGCATGCCCCTAGGTGGATATATTGGTAGTAAAAGACCATCGCTCGTCCTCGACCGCCACTCATAAGGAAGACAATCAAGGATAAATTGTGCTCCTACTTTCATAGCATAACGAGAGACTATACGTGCATGCTTCAGGAATCACAAACCCTAACAGCAATATTCTTACTAACCACAACCGTTTACTAGTACTTCCCACATATTTCATCTCTATATCGCCAAACTATTGCAAGGAATCAAACATATCATATTCAGTGATGCATAAGTTTTATGTAGGATTTTATGACTAATCATGCAATTGACCAATTCATGTTGACTCTCTAAATAGATATAAGTGAAGTATGAGAGTTTAATTATTTCTAAAAAAGATCATGCTCTAACAAAAATAAGTGAAGCAAAAGAGCCAAACTTCGGTTTTCTATGTGAAGAGAAACAGGCAATCCACAATTCAAATGATATAAGTGAAGCAATGAAGCATTCTATAAAGCCATACTCAAAAGATATAAGTGAAGTGCAATGAGCATTCTATAAATAAACCATGGACTATCTCATACCAGCATGGTGCATAAAAGAAAAGTGAAAAATAAATGCAAAAGATGCTCCCAGATTTGCACATATCACATGAACAAAACGAATCCAAAAACATACCGGTACTTGTTGAAGAAAGATGGGATGCCCTCCGGGGCATCCCCCAGCTTAGACGCTTGAGTCTCCTTGAATATTTACTTGGGGTGCCTTGAGCATCCCCAAGCTTGATCTCTTGCCTCTCCTCCTTCTCCTCATATCAAGACCTCCTCGACCTTCGGACACTTCATCCACACAAAACTTAAATGAACTTTTAGTGGCGGGGTTAGTGAAAATGGCAATGAAATCCCATCATGTACTGCTGCAACATTATTGTATAATTATAAACAAACATTACCCGATGTATGCTATCATAATTCTATGGCCCCAAGTCAAGGAGGCTTCAACAAGAATTCAAACATACGCAAATAACGAAGCTATGATAAAGAATAATGCTAGAAAAAGTGTTTGGAACTATCATTGATCAAATTTATTCACTATGCTTGCATTCACACTTCATAAATTATTTCTTTTATCATTTACCTACACGAGGACGAGCAGGAATTAAGCTTGGAGGTGTTGATACGTCTCCGATGTATCTATAGAAGTATTCATGCCATGTTTACAACAATTTTATATGGTTTTGGTATGATTTGATTAGAACTAACCGAGACCGACGTTGTTTTCAGCAGAACTACCGTGGTGTCGTTTTTTGTGCAGAAATAAAAGTTATCGGAATGGGCTGAAAATTTACGGTGATTTTTTATGGACCAAAATAGAACCCCCGAGCACAAGAGTTGGACCGAAAGAGTCCCGAGGCAACAACAAGGTAGGGGGGCGCGCCCTACCCCCGGGGAGGGTGCTCCTACCTCGTCGATGCCTCGTGGACCCCTTGACATGAGACCGACGCCAAAAATTCCTATAAATACCAAAAACCCCAGAAATAAACCTAGATTGGAAGTTCCGCCGCCGGAAGCATCTGTAGCCACGAAAAATCAACCTAGGCCCTCTCCGACACCCTGCCAAAGGGGGCCATCATCACCGGAGGCCATGGAGGAAGATCCCGGAGGGGACCATCATCACCATGGAGGCCAAGGATCAGAGGGAGAACCTCTCCCCATCTAGGGGGAGGCCATGGAGTAGGAAGCACAAGGGAGATACTCTCTCCGCCTCTCTCTCGATGGCGCTAGAGTGCCGCCGGGGGAACCATCGCCGCGGGGATCGTCTTCATCAACATCACCATCTTCATCATCATCCTCATCTCTTTTACACGGTCCACTCTCCCGCACCCCGCTATAATCCCCTACTTGAACATGGTGCTTTATGCCACATATTATGATCCAATGATGTGTTGCCATCTTATGATGTTTTGAGTAGATTTCTTTTGTCTTTTGGGTTGATTGATGATCTAGATTGGTTTGAGTTGTATGTGTTATTTTGTTGTTGTCCTATGGTGCCTTCTGTGCCGAGCACACGTGAAGGATTCCTTCTATAGGGTGTTGCATATGCTCATGATTCGCTTATAGTGGGTTGCTAGAGTGACACAAGCCTAAACCCGAGTAAGGGGGTTGCTTGTGTATGGCACTATAGGAATCAGCACTTTTCTGTCAGCCATGGCTGACGGCAAAGGCATGGATGGTTGATGGCAAAGACCATTGCCGTTAGACAGCAGACGGCAACAGGTCCGGCTGAATAGGCTACGGCAAAGGCCTCTTTGCCGTCTGCTGGCAGACGGCAAAGAAGAAAAGGTCTTTGACATCCGCTGACAGACGGCAAAGAGCCTAGATGGCACACATGGCAGTTCAGGTCAGTTAAGTGTTTAACAACGTGCTTTGCAGTCAGCTAGCGGACGACAAAGATTGAAAGGCCTTTGCCGTCTGTTGGCTGACAGCAAATCTATCAAATAGGCCAGCCCCTAAACCCCAGGTTGCACAGGTAGCTGCCACGTGGAAGATTTGTCGTCCGCTAGCTGAAGAAGAAGAAGAAGAAGAAGATGATGATGAAGAAGAAGAAGGAAGAAGAAGAAGAAGAAGAAGAAGAAGAAGAAGAAAAGAAGAAGAAGAAGAAGAAGAAGAAGAAGAAGAAGAAAGAAGAAGAAGAAGAAGAAGAAGAAGAAGAAGAAGAAGAAGAAGAAGAAGAAGAAGAAGAAAGAAGAAGAAGAAGAAGAAGAAGAAGAAGAAGAAGAAGAAGAAGAAGAATAGTAGGTAAAAATGATAAGTGTGTAGGTCATTTTAGAGCTAGGTAAATATGTCATTTTGGAGCTAACATACGTAGTTATGCCATTTATAGCTAATTAAGCATATTTATTCATTTTGTAGGACAAAATGGTAAGTGTAGGTCATTTTGGAGCTATCCTAGTTAAAATCGGTCATTTTGGAGCTAGGTTAGATTATTTTGTCATTTTGGAGGAAAATAAACTAATTATATGATAGTTTGGATCTAAACCAAGGTTATTATGCCATTTTTTACCTAAGTGCGCTAATTATGTCATAAATGAAGTAGCTAAGCTAATTATAGATCATTATTGAGCTATCCTAGGTTGTTATGCCATTTTGTACCTAAGTGAGCTAATTATGTCATAAATGAAGTAGCTAAGCTAATTATAGATCATTATTGAGCTATCCTAGGTTGTTATGCCATTTTGTACCTAAGTGAGCTAATTATGTCATAAATGAAGTAGCTAAGCTAATTATAGATCATTATTGAGCTATCCTTGGTTTTTATGCCATCTTGTTCCTAAGTGAGCTAATTATTTATAAATGAACTAGCTAAGCTAGCTATAGATCATTATTGAGCTATCCTAGGTTGTTATGCCATTTTCTAGCTAACAAAGCATTTGTTAAGCAAAACACTTGGGAAAACTTACCATAATCCGGGAGGTGAAGGGCCGGTCGGGGTTGCGCCACCGTGAAATGGAGAAGGATTGGTCGATCCTTTCTGGGAGGCATGCTGCATGAAAGATCATTTGCAATGTTTAGTTAGCATGATGCAACTGAAATGTGAATACTAGTAACTAATGACCATTCAAATGAAACTCACCATGTCCACTATAGCAATCTGGGGCATCGGCGGAGGGGTCTGACCGGTTTTTTCGCACACAGACTGCACATTTTGTTTTCACGAGTCAGTCATATTAGTTAGTAATGAAACAAACATTGCGTTCATGATTTGGCTAGTATGCGGGAGAAACTTACCACGAGGATCTCGTATAGGGCCCGGTGACTCGCGTCGTTCCGGTTCCTCTCCGCCTCCAACAGATTAGTCGTCCTCTCCTCCATGTCCCTCACCTTCTCCTCTGCCTGCCTAGTTGCCTCCGCCACAAGTTCCTAGGCCCTAGCCTCGATAGCGAGATCCATCAGCCGTGGTCCAGGCCTCATCTTGGGAAGAGACTTCGTCTGCCGCTTCTTGATCTTCGGGAGACTTCTAGGACAATGTATGAGTCCATCCCCAATGGCTACGTGTCCATGTTTCCTCCAATCACCAGATAGCGTCACAAGCTCAGGATCAAAAGGACTCTGGCTCGGGTTGAAGTCCTCGCCTTTCATCTGCTCCCCCCAGTCTCTGTACCTCACAAGCTTGTCGTGGGAGGAGATGCTGGTGAAGCTATCTGGATGATTGAGGTCATCCTCTGAGAATGCCTTGGCCTTCTTGTACAGGGCACTATGGGCCATGGCATAGAGGTCGTACAGCGGCGGCACCTCCTTCTTGTTGTGTCACGCCTGAAAGAGAGGAATAGGGTAAATTAGTAATTAAATCTAGCATGAAGAATGAAATTGCATGAATCAAAGCACATACCCAGTGATCCCCGTACTCAAACAGGTTGGAGATCCCTTGATGGTGCGGCGCACCTCACGTCTGGGCATGCTTGTCCCTGGCCTTGTTGTGGACGGCTAGCCATTGGGGAGAGCACCACTCATCCACCAACCTCTCCCAACAGTCCATCTTATCCACACACACCATCTCGGGGGCACCTAAGTTAGACAAAGAGAAATTTTAGCGCTACGACTATGAATCAAATCAAGGAAACTGGTATAAGGCCTTAAGAATAGGTAATTACCTTCGTGTACTTGTCCTTACTCAGATACTTGAGGCGGCACTTCTTCTTCTGCCGCCTGATGTTAGTCGAGGCATAGTAGTCTCGGACAGCCTAGACCCGAGCCTCGTGTCGTGTGTTCTGAAGTAGGCGCTTGCACTCAGCTTCGAGAACCATAGCCGCGTCTGCCTCGTGTTCCTCAAGACACATGTAGAAGGTCTGCAATCAAACAAGACAACACTGATCATTAGTGCAATCACTAGGTACTATTGATTTTTAACTTTGTAAAGGAGGAATTACCCAAAACCACCGTCTCACAATGTCGGCCACCGTCTCGCACATGACACTGTCGACCATCTCCTCTGGCAGGGCCGGGGCAGCCTCGTACAGCTCCCAGGTCAGTGCTAGCTGTGGAAGCTCACCCTCACCGGGCAACATGACCCACCCCGGGAAGTGGTGCCGGACTAGAGTACCAAGGACCTGGTTGGGCCTGCGGACACCATCTGCGTGTATCCAACCCCTGCAGTATGACAAGGCCAACACATTAGATATTAATTTGAACAAACATGAAGGGAAAAGGTTAAAAAAGAGTAAATTAATGCACTTACTTCTCCCCATTAGGCTGAATCAACCACCTCTAGTCGCGGGTCGCCGGCACGGACGGTAGCTTAGTACCACCACGCTAGTAGACCTTCTTGCCCTCCTCAACCTGCTCGCTCTCGCTGAAGCTTTCCTCAGATAAGGTCTCCTCGACATCATAATCATGGTCGCTAGTCTCCGGAGTCACGTGTGACGAAGACTCTGGGACCCTAGTCTCCTGGGAGGAAGACTGTGGGACCCGACTCTCCTGGGAGGAAGACACTGGGACCCGAGGCTTGGCGACCAGAGGCTCGTCGACCTGAAGCTCGTGGACCGGAGTCCGACACGGGTCCAGTGTTGGGGAACGTAGTAATTTCAAAAAAATTCCTACGCACACGTAAGATCATGGTGATGGCATAGCAACGAGAGGGGAGAGTGTCGTCCACGTACCCTCGTAGACCGTAAGCGGAAGCGTTATGACAACGCGGTTGATGTAGTCGTACATCTTCACGATCCGACCGATCCAAGTACCGAACGTACGGCACCTCCGAGTTCAGCACACGTTCAGCTCGATGACGATCCCCGGGCTCCGATCCAGCAAAGCGTCGGGGATGAGTTCTGTCAGCACGATGGCGTGGTGACGATGATGATGTTCTACCGGCCCAGGGCTTCGCCTAAACTCCGCGACGATATGACCGAGGT